>NC_024903.1:0-207682 GCF_000280035.1 Encephalitozoon romaleae SJ-2008
GCTACCTTGGTCCCGCCCCCTAAGGATAGATATGAAATGAATGGTTGAGAACTTCATCTATAGTGGGTACTACTACAAATACAATTCTGTTTTGTTTGATATTAATACATCCACATAAATTGTTCAAAATGTTTATTACTTAATATGTGAGCCAATATGAAATTACCTTGAAAATTATTTCAATATCCAAATTGGTACTTATTAGTAGTTGTCAGTACACCGTCCTTTAACACCATGAACTTCTGTTGGTACTTGAAAGTGAGGAATTTGCTCCCTGGCTTAAGCTTAGATATGCTTTCTTTTAACTCGCCGTTGGGAATGATTGGAAGAATCCTACCTTTGCTACTTGATAAGAGCTGTGGCAGATGTTTAAGAAGAAAGCATCCAAACTTTTCGTAGTTAACTCCGCAAAGAATGGACCCAAGGAAATAGTCTATAAGAAGTGTGTGTATGGAAACGCTGTTTTTAAGATATACGATTCTTTTCAATACAGAATAGAACAGGCTATCTACAATGTCAAAAGTTACTACCACCTCTAGCACTTTCTCCAATATAAGGAATATGTTTCTTTCTAACTCTACCTCGTCCAGGACAAGGATTTTTCTATATCCTGTTTTTCTTCTATAGGAAACGTCAAGGCAACAGAATATCTTTTCTGTTTCAGAACGCTCCTTTGTATGGCTTCTTATCTCCTGCGTCTTCTTTATTTTTGGTTTTTCTTTAGCCTTCTTCCTCTCGTTAGCCTTTTCTATTCGGAACTTCTTGAATAACTTTCCCATTGAGACAGGGCGAATAGAAGTAAACTAATTAACTCAAGGATTTATTAATTGACTGTTATTTCATCTAACTTCATATTCAGACTCTTAACGCTCATTGTCAGTCTCACTTTTGGACTGAACTTAAAAACAAGAAATAATGCAGATAAGATTAGTACAGTAAGAAACGAGAATACAGTCAAGATTATCAGAAACCCATCAGAAAGATAGCATCTGTTTAGAAATGTCATTGTATAGTTGAGGGAGTCCCTTAAAGGAACATCTCCTTGGCTTAGCTCGAACCCATTGATCTGACTCAGGAAAGAAATAAACCCAGATGATATGGAGTTTCTTCCTCCAAGAGTGACATAGAAAAGTGCATCTAAAAGTAGGAAAGGGCAAAGAAACAGCACATATGATGCCGGATATAAGTACTTCATAAACCAGTACCTGCTTCTTAAATCCTCTAATTCTATGCTTAACCAAAAAGGCCTCAAGAATGTTGTAAGTATAAATGCAGCCACCCTGGTTATATTCAGTGGATAGTTGTGTTTGGAAAAGGCCTTTATCATTGTCATGAAGACAACCATTCCAAGAGGTGTGAGCATAAACATTAGAACTGCCCTAGTTGTTAGCACATCTTTGAGCTGGGTCATGCTTAAGAGGAGGCAGAAATAAGATGATCTGATTATTGAGAATACACATTCATATATCAACGTTGAAATCAAAAGGGATATTTGGCTATAATCGCATCTAAACGACTCCTTTTGAATCAGTGCCCAGTTATCTAGAAAGGTCGAATCATTAAATATGGAAAAGCACGTGATAAATGGTATCATGTTATATGCGAAAAAATCCATTATGTCGCTATACAATATATCCAAGTCTCCATAATTCCTTTTAAGAAAGATTCTCAGGTCATCGAGATATTTTTCTCCTGGAACTGAATACTCTGGACATATCCTATTAATGAATAGAAAGACAGAATACCTCATCTTGTCACATAGAAAGAAAAACAACAATGTTGCAATTCCCATTTTGAATAAAAATACATTTCTCATGACCTTGTTTCTGTAATCTATCTTCAATTGTCTGACAAGCAGATGCCAGACATGCCTCCAAGTAACTGTGGAGACGGCAAAGCGCCGAGTATTCTTTTCGAAGGTGGATTCATTACACCATTCTGTTGATTCTTGGCCATTCATAAGTAAACATGAATGGGATTTTGCATTTCTTATTTCCAACTCAAACAGATATTCTGCAACAGAAATATTCACTGGCCTTTGGATTCCAATGGAAATAAGAAAATCATCTATACTAGAGGTGGGTCCCGCATAGACTATTCTTCCTCTATCTAGAAATATCATGTCATCGAACAACTTAAACATTGAATTTCCTGGCTGGTGTACAGTCATCAAGACAATCTTATTTTTTGATTCTGCATACCTTCTTAGTATTCGCACAGTATCCAAGGCCAAGCGTGAGTCCAATCCGCTTGTTGGTTCGTCAAGGAATATTACCTCGGGATCTATCACAAGTTCAACGGCAAGCATAACTCTTCTCCTCTCTCCTCCAGAAATGGATGAAACCAATGATCCTCTTAATCTTTCCAGCCCTAGATCTTTGATTATATCGTCTACCATTGATGGAATGTTGGAGTCTTTTATCTCTCTTCCTCTGAAAATAAGCGAGTATCTTATAGATTCTTCCACCGTGAGTCCTGAAGTGAAGATATCAAATTGCTCCAAGTAAGAAGTTCTTTCAATCCATTTGTATACTTTCCTCTGTTCTCCATCAAAAGTAATTATCCCAGATGTTAGTGCATCACTATCGACTTTCCCCATCAGGAGATTAAGAAACGAAGTTTTACTGCTTCCACTTCCTCCCATCACAGCAGTTAATCTTCCAGAAACTACTTCACCTGAAATCCCGGAAATAAGATCTATATATTTCTCTTTGAGGTTTTTGTTCTTATTAGGTACTTTCAAAGATACATTTTCAAATCTCAGAACCCTCTTCGCCATACCCTTTCATCGTCTCTTGCATTGAAAAGATGAAAGTAACCAACCATCCGTCCAATGCTATTCTTTTCTTATCATTGGGGAAAAGAGCGAATAAACTCTTCACTTCGTTAATATAGCACCCTCCTTTACTGAGACATTTTAATTAGATATTTTTGGTCTAAGGCTCAAAGGAGAAGACCTGTTTGAAACTCCTATACCCAAATTCAAAAGACATCAAGGATTATTTACTTTTCCATGCGAATTGACATTGATTCCTCTTGTTTCCACATAAAGCTGGGTACTCTTCTCCATTCTTGGAGAATACCCTTTTCTTGTAGTGTAGTTTTCTTCGTCTTTAAGGGTGAGATGCCCTTTCAACGATAATTCTGCAGGCTTAAAGACGTCCTCCTCAGTATCCTCAGATAATGATTCTCTCTGTATAGTAACACTTTTGAAAGTTCTAAGAAGCTGTGAAGGCTCGAGCCCAGAGGGATATTCTCTCATTCTTTCAATCTCGGCAAGCCTAATAAGATACGAGATATAATGGGTGTTTATAACCTGAAATTCTCTTTTTTCAAATGCATGTAATTCATTCATAGAATTTCTATATTCACTCTCAATTTTACCCCGAACATCGCTGATATTGTTCTGAAAAACTTCAACATTTTTTTTGAAATCACCGATGTTTTCCTTAAGTCTTTTCTCTTCTTCAACTAACCGAAGTTCTCCTGCCTTTAAAAGATCCTGAAGTTTGTCACAAGCCTCTACATAGTTAAGGAGATTATGTGATCCATTTGGAAGCTCGGAGTGGTTTCCACTTATCTTACATTTAGTACAAACCGGAATAAAACACTCTTCACAGAAATAATCTACCATTGTATCCATATGGCTGGTACAGTAAATAAACTTCTTCTTTCCAACTTCATTGAAGTAGTACCTTACATGTCTTTTAAGAAAATGGTCATTGTGCACCTCTTCATCACATTCTTTACAAAAACTTGCTCTTTCTGCAGGGCAAAAAGATGTAGACTGGCTTATGCGGCATCTGTCGCATATAAAGCTTCCCTTCGACCTCATCTCTAGCTCTGCATCATATTCAAACGTTATCTCAAAAAGAGGCAGAATTTTACTTGGATCCTTGATAGCATACCAGTAATTCCTTACATCTGTCTGAGACTCAGCCAAAAACCCCACTTGATATCCTAGATCACTAGTAATGAAAGAGTTGTAGTGTCCAGGAGGATTCATTTGCTTGACGTATTCCTTTGACACATAGATCGATTCTCCAACAGCAACAGAGCAGAGCTTAACCTTGTGGGTAATAGAATCTTGAGATAGTGGAACGCCGAACACAGGAAAGTAAGTTGTGGAACCTATCTCTGTACAGAATGCCTTTATTCTTTTTGTATCTCCAAACTTCTTTTCAAATGCGGCCGCTTGCTGTAGATTTGTGATGTCTTGCAATCTTTCTATTTTCAAGGTTGTACTATCCAATAGGTATTTCAGCAAATATTCAATGTCGTGCATGAGGGGAGTAAAAAACAACAAACAAATCTCTCCCGCAATTTATAATAGGTCTACAAATATATGAAAGCAATTTATTTTCATATTCTAATCTTACATCTATAATCCTCATACACTAAGAACACCTATTTGCACTATAACGGTGAAGTCATCTCCCAATGAATATGCTAATATGTGAGAATCCAAAAAGGAGAAGACAATCTCCCCTTTAAACTCTTCTAGAACTTTTAGATCCTTTCCTCTAACCTTTACCACCACTAAATCAACCTTATGTTCAGGAACCCTTAGCCCTGTGTACTCAGATCTTGTTCTAATAACTCCAAAAGACTCTAACACAAGCCTTCCATTCTTCTCAGCTCTTATTTCAATCTCATCAGAACTTAGAACCTTGAATCCATTTGTCACAATGCTGAGCAATGGAATTCCTCCCGTAATCTGATAGGTTTCATCATATACTTTTATTCTTTTTTCTACCTTAACCAGACTTGTCCCCATGCCGACTTCATAGCCATATCTTAGTGCCCTATCTTCCAAGACAAATTCCTGAGTTTGTTTTAACATCGCCCCAAAATCCTTGATTCTAACTGTAAAACAGCAATCACAGAACTCAGGCATTTCAACCAGAATCGATTTAGAGCATATACTTGTTTTCGACACAGTTATTCTCGAGGAGAACTTCTTCATAAACATAAGAGTGCTATGAAGCAAAGGCGATAATCTAATGTTTCCCATCAAATGGGTAGGTATCAAAATTGCTCTTCAACAAAAAATCGATTTTATTCACACTAGGGTTTATCATAGAAAGAATCACATGATATCAAAACACGCAATGGTTCCTCCATTTATCAGTACCTCGCCTATATAGGTTTCTTCCTCTCCATCAACTCGAAGATAACTGTCCTTGAGATGTGTATTTACATGCATGTCGAAGTTCTCCAGTACTCCTTTGTATGTTTTGTTGTTGAGAGTGATAATCCTGACATTCTTGCTCCTATTTTTCTTCAGAATCTCCAGGGCAGGTAATTCCATTCGAAGGGTCATCAACTAGTAAATTATTCATTATTTTCTTTGCGATCTTTTCTTTTGCTTTAACGTGACCGTTTCTCTATTCAGGGAATCACTGTTCTTCAGAAGTGTGTCTCCCCTGTATACATCCTGCTTGCTTACAGATATCCCTGTCTTATCATAAATAATTTTTTTGAGCATTCTAACACTTGAGCAGTTTACTACTAGGTTTTCGTACTCGGTTTTAATCCCCTTGTCAAATAATACCGTTACACTATTCTCTTCTTTCCCTTGTGTTTCCAAGTTGCATTCTCTTGTCCTTAAGTGGTCATTGATCCTCTCACTACCAATGTCTTCATTGCAAAACGGGCATCTCTTATAACCAGACCCACTACTTACTTCTTTGTAGCATTCATCTTCAAATACATAACAAGGCCCGTTCTCTTTCAATGTCTCAATAACCTTAAATCTATTAAATTCCGATAGCGCGTGAGATTTCATCCTGAACCTCCGATGATACTTATAAAAGTCATACACTTCTCCCCTCTCAATCTGACACACAACTCTTGCATAACTTCTTCTCACCTTAAGATAATCTTTCTGAGCCCCAGAATCATTTGGTAAAAAGATTGGTTCTTCTTCAGAAGTACCTTTAATCACGCTTTCCAATGCAGCTTTCTTTATTGTCTCCCACCTTTTTCCATCTGGATACAGAAGTGTAAAGCTCATGGGCTTCTATAAATATGTTTCTATAGTCCTTCAGCCATCATCCCAACAGCATGCAACATCTAAGATAAAAGACAATCCGTTTTTCAAGACTTAAAAAATCCTTTACTTGCATAAGCAATGGGCCTGAACTTATCTTATGCCTATTGTATACATATTCTTATCTATAGATGTTATAAATAACCTTTCATAGCCCCGGACGGAGAAAATGGAAAAAAACACTTCTAAACAAGGAAAACTTAAGGTATTCGATTCACCCGCGACAAAGAAAAAGGTGATGACGCCGATAAGATTAGCTCTACGAAGCTCAAATGGGCAGATCGGAAAATTCCTCAAGAAGGTACAGGAGCTAAAAAATGAGGATAAGGAAAACCTATAAAAACAATAACCAAAAGATTAAATCCAATCAAAATTCATTCTAACTGCTAACTTCTTTATTAGCATGCCTACTTTATATAGTATGCATGCTTCATTACCTCAAATGGATCGTTTTCAATGCATTTTCCGTTCACTATGTAGTTGTCTAGGATTATATGTGTTTCCTTGAAATTGTATATAAAATGTAGCTCGCAAACCTTAGTGAAGAACCTGTCATAGATCGACACAAGGTTGTTTATCAAAGAGAGCACATACATCTCGTTTTCATTCTCTACAACAAAGGCTATGAACAAATTTCCAAACTTATTGAAAACAATGGTTTCATTGCCATCGATAATGTTTCTCTCCTTCTGGGCCAGCACCATCGACCTTATTTCATCATCAGAAAGGGTGGGTTCATACGTTCTTTTGAGTCTTGTCTCCCCATTTGAGCTGAATGCATAGATCTTCTTTATCATAAAATAATAAACGCCATTGTTTTTCTAAGCAACATGAAACATTGATGACAAGGATCTTCATCTCACCCTCCATGGGGTCCTTAAGTAGCACAATGCTGTGTGAAGAGGAGATAGAAGAATTGAAGAACATCACTGTTTTCGATGAAAGGGAGATAGAACACTTGTATGAAAGGTTTCAATTTTTAGATAGAGAGTCTCGTGGATATCTCACATATAACGAACTGAACAATATTCCTGAGTTCCAATCCAATCCCTTTAGCCACCTAATAATGAAAAGCATCGAGAAGATGACAGACTATGAGAAAATGACGTTTCCCCATTTTCTGGAGTTTCTAGGGATTTTTTCTGAAAAGGCCAGCAAGAAAAAAAGAGTAAGATACCTATTCGACATCTTCGACTTGAATGGAGATGGCAGGCTTTGTAGAAATGTACTCATCAGGGTTAACAAGATGATGGGTCAGGATGGAAAGATGGAAGAAGTTGAGAATCTCTTAAACATTTACGACGAAGGAGGAAAGGGATATCTGGACATATCTGACTTTACTAAGTTTTATGAAAGCGACCCATTGATCGATAAGAATATGATCATTGATTTCTCGAAAAACCTAAAGCAACGCAGACAGGTAGGATTTATGCAGGTATTGTGGCCATCGACCTACAAAGATGGGGAATGAGCACGGGCATCGTATTCTTATTGAGTTTTCAAATAAAATTCATTATTGTCACACTCTACCCATCAACGAATGATCAAAACCCATATACATAAATAGGGAATTCGAAAGCCCACATCAAAATGTTTTTCAAGAAGCATGTAGAACCCAAGCCCTTAAGAGTGGAAGAGGAGCTGGGCCTTCTTTCAAACAGGCTGTCTGGATCGATATACTATGAAGACCGGGCCGATGCACTTAGTAAGATTTTAGAAATGTCAAGGACATATCCTGTCGAGGTAGGTGTATATACACTTCAGGACGTGATCCACTCGATGGAAAAAATGGAGGATATATCCATCCATCTTGATATACTTAGCAATGTTCTTAGATGCACCCATAGGTTGGAATTTATCGATATTGTTGTGAAAAACCCTGAAACTTTAAGGATATTGTGTGATTGCATTAAGTGTGGGAAGAAGGAAAAGGAAGTGTACGACCTACTTTGCATTTTGAGTACTTCTGAGCTCTTTCCACGCAGGGCTGTAGGAATCCCAGGTATGGCTTACCACTGTGTCCAAATGGCTAAAGAAAAGAAGATGAGGCTGATACCCAGACTTGTCGAGCAGGATCAGAACTTTAAAAGAGAGTTAACATTCATGGGGATATTTGAGAATCTTCTGAAAGTGCTTCAAGATGGGTTTTTTAAAGATGCAATGTCCACTTTAGTATTACTACTTAGGGATTGTCCGTTCAATCAGAATTATTTTGATGAGTTAAAATGGGATTTTATTCTCAACTTTATAGACAAACATCCTGGAGAAGTATTTGATGTTCTTTCTTGCCTGATGGATCCTAAGAATACCGAGTTCAAAAAGATACAAACCTCTATTTATGGAAAGGTTGACCTTAGACTCGTTCTCAAGTTTAAAAGATGGAGTCTGCTGTATCTTATCGTAAAAGACAACAAGTCGTATACAGAAAAGCTTCTTGAAAATTTCGTGTTTGACAAAATAGAAGAAGAACTATCTAAGGAGGCTTTTGTGAGAAAGAGGAATGAAATATATCTATTAGTTGACTACCTTCTTTTCTGGAACGATTTTGATGCTTCAAAATTAGACTCGTACAAAATATACACAATGAAGAGCTTGAGAGAACAGCATATTTCTACAAATGATTTGATTGAGAGGGCTTTTGAAACAATCTGCCAATTTGATAATAAAGAAGAGGGTGCATCGTTTGATGCATTGATATTTATAATCTTCAACTTTGAAAAGACTAAGGCTGAAAAAATGATTCCTACACTCTCCGAGATATTTGGTGATTATACTAGACCTAAATTACATAGATCTCTATGTCTTATCATTCTTCTAATGCTCGAAATAAACGTAGACAGAATTGGCATTAATCACTATACTGCAGACCATATGTTAAGAGAGGCAAGACTTCTTCTGTGCTCTATAGACTTGGAATCGCCGCTTTATCTCACTAACGAGATGGTGGATATCCTTGTAAGTAGTATTGGAGATTTAATTCGTAACAGATAACAGGTACTCTTAAAAATAAATTTCGGTAGTTATTATATCATGCCCTGAGACTTACATATAATTCACATTCACATTATTTTTTTAATCTCTTCTGAGAAGAACCTCAAGAACACTTTAACATCTTCAACACGTGATAGGACATGTGTTCCCTCAGGTATTTTCTCAACCCGAGAGTTTCTGACCAATCTTAGCTTAGCTTCAATGTCTCTTATGGAATATTCGTCCTTCCCAGATACTACAAAGAGGAGCCTTGTATCTCCCCTATTGAGCTCCATATAAAACCTGTCCTCTAGATAGCTAGAAAACATATCCTCCTTCCCATATCTAGAAAAAATATCCAAAATCCTTCTTGGTGTCAAATACGAGTCTGTACCACAATATTTAATTGCCACATCCTCTTTCCTATCTGTCATTTCTTTTGCCCATCTCAACGTCTCAGGAAGATCCTTATTCTTGTGTTCCTCGAATTCAACATCACTTACAGCTCCAAGAAGTACAGCGAGCTTGATTCTCTTGTCCCTTGTTGTATTCAAGTAATGTATGATGTCTTGACAACCAGTCGAATTTCCAATCAAAACTATATTTCCTCTAAGCTGGTGGAGTAAGCAACTTAGGTCTTCAACATCGTCATCGATTGTAAAAAGTCCGTAGTTGGGATAGGATCTTAGCTCAGGAATTATGAGCTCATACCCATTCTCAAAACAATGCTCATTCAACATAGTGGTGGGGAGACAGATCGGCAGACGAGATCCCAAACCTCCGACATATATAATCTTTGTATCACTTTTAACTTGATTGGAATATGCAATCAGGTTATTTGCAGGATCATATACAAATATCTTTCCTTCTAGTTCTTCTTTATACATAAGGGATAGAAAATAGCTTGGATTATAAGGATTGCATTCAGCTTGATGTTGCTATAAAACCTCCTTAACCGTATCCTTGTAATAATCGAATTGCTAGTAAGAAGGAGTTGGCCTAGATCTTGTATCGAGTTATTCTAAGCCATTGTTTTTAAAAATCGCAGAATACGGCCATCTAAAAACTTTTGTTACTTTTATCTGGCTAAAAGACGATGAATTAAGGTTTCGGGAGTAGAATTCATCTCCCTCCTCAACATCACAGAGAATATAGCATAGTCCTCTGCACAACCCCTTTGTAAAACAAAACCCTCCCCTGATTACACGCCCAACCACGTCTTCATTTTCATTGAATATAAATGCACATCTATCGGCAAAGCCTTTCTCAAGTTCAAAAGAAACAAATTCAACCGAGGCATCGGTGTATATGTACATGAGATTTATGTTAAGCTCCATCTTCTTTGACTTTGGTGTTCTCTCATACTTCCTTTTTATAGGCTCTACATGTGATCGTTCAAAGTCTCTGTAGAGCCTAGATGTTGGATAGTCAAATGGATAGACCATGTAATCATTTTCAAGTGCAAGTCTTTGAAGCTCCTCAACACATACCGGAACAATTCCCGCATTTATAATGTCTTGCCATAAGTTCATAACCATATTTCTCTTAAGAAGTATCTTTCCAGACTCCGATTCCGAAAGGCTCTTCACAAATATAGCATCATCACATTCATTAATTACTGCTTCATCAATCTGCCCTTTTTTCTTATGTGATAGTGCCTTAGCAAATCTTCTTGCCCCATCAATCTCATCGAGAAACAATCCATCTACCTGTATCAATGATAAGCAGCATTCGATTCTACTGTGTTCTTCCAAGGATGCAATTGATTCCATTTCTTCAAGATCAGACGTAATGATAATCAAAAACTTCTCGGTGACAATTGCTTCAAAAACTATACTGCCATGCCTAATATTTTGAACAACGCTTTTAAGGTCGAAGTCTATTCCAAAAACCTCTTCGTCCGGCCTGCTGTACACAACAACATCTTTATAGGATTCATCAAAAACAAATCCTCGGCTATTCTGAGATTTGTAGATAAACTTGCTACTTTTCATCCTCCTTCGAAGAGGGATAGAAGTGTTCCATACCTTCAGCATCTCAAACCTTTTTGCATACCATACATGTGTTCTTAGCCCGTGGCGGTCCTTTTTTCTCATATGCTTCTTCCTCTTTATGCGTTTTTCATGACTTCTGAGCCTCCTTCTCAAATAGAAAGGTAACCTTTGAAACATCATCGACTTCTTTCTATTGCTTTCTATGGCCGTCTCGATGAATTGGATCTCCTTTGCTCTTTCCTCTACAAAATTGGTTGGAATTATCTCTCTTTCAGCCATTCAAAAGTATTTTACCAGGGCCCTAGTTTTTGGATCAATACCTCACTACTGGCCTGCTCGAAATAGAAGGTGAATCCCGCTTGTGATAAATACCTAGGTGTCTCCCTTCCCATGGATTGTGTGATGTCCTCCCAAAACGCATTCACGGTTGATAAGATACTGGATGCAGTTGGAGCATCTACGATGTTGATAGACACTACAAACGGAATGGTTTTCCATCTGGTTACACATGATAGAACCCTTGTATTGGATTTCAACCTAGAAGAGTCTTTCTTCAAAAGCTTAAGCCTGAAGAATAAATGCATTCTTATTCCAAAACAGAAATTCTATATCAAGAAAATCAAAGAGCTGAAGATCATTACAAACGAATATGTCATGGTATTTGAATATGTGTTCGATAAATACACTTTAAGAAGAAGAGTATTCTATAGCCAAAGTACACGTTTCGTAATTGATTTCAAGATAGACTGCACGGGGGAAATCAATTCTAGTGCCATGGGCTTGGCTCTCAAGGAGATTGGCGACCATTTTGCTACCTTGAGAGTAATTAACAACACTGGAGAAATCTGTAGCGAAGGGACCATAATAAAGTTTCCACTAACACTCCCCACCGACTTTTCTGTGAAAGTCATTGGAGGAAACCTGAAAAGTATATTTGAAGTTTCCGATTTATTTATCAAAATGATCATGAGCTATGGCCCAACAAATTTGTCGATTAACTTTGTTCTTTTGGGGAATGGAACCAAGGCTTCTTTCTTCACCGCCATCAACCACAATCGAACTAGTAAGGGAGCCTGAAGGCTTTGAATGTTCTATGCACTTCTGTTTTCCGTTTGGACGTCCTTCAAAAATCTCTAGAGAACGGCTTATCCTGCCCTTAGGTTCAATAGACATTAAATTATCATTAAAGACCAAGCCTTTTTATGTAAAATGTGTTTAGAGAACCCTTAAATGAAATTCAACAAAAGATGTTTGACGGTGTTTTCTGAAGAGAAGCCTTTCATGGCCATGGGAACAAAGAGTAAGCTGTTCGACACATCGTTCTCCCTGACTTCAGAGCTATTTCTGTATGATTATAGTCTAGGAGTCCAATACCCTTCCTTGCAAACAGACAACAAATTCTACAAACTCAAGTGGTGTAACTGGGGCGATGGAGAAATCCTAGCAACAGGAAACGAAGATGGGAAAGTGACACTGTATACCCCCGCACCGGAGAAAAATGTATCTTTTGAGCTTCTGTCCAGTTGTTGTGTTCTTGAGGGTGATGTGCTGGGACTAGATTTTAACGCATCAAAGGGGGTTCTTGCAGCAGGATCCTCCAATGGAAAGATTATATTCTGGAACCTGAACAAGCTTGACAGTCAATATACAAGCGACATCCCACTTACTTCTAATATAACCTGTCTGTCATGGAATAAGAAAGTATCTAGAATCTTATGTGCTGGTACAGATGATGGAAAAATACTTATCCTGGATGCAAGAGCCAAGAATGTGGCAATGACGCTTGGGGGTGATGGCATAGTATCGGTATCTGATGTGATGTGGCATCCGAATGGGTCGACGTCTATATTGGCTGCAACAAATTTGGGTGGACTTCAATGCTTTAACCTCAGCTCTGACAGCACATCGCAAATAGGGGATCATGGAAGTGGATTGATAAGATTGTCTGTGATAGGCAAAGATCGCATGGCTGCTTCTTCCAAGAACCAGATCGATATAATAGAAGTAGGTGATGGCAAGATTGTTGACACAATCCCTGTTGATGGTATATTCGAGGTAAGCTTTTCGAAAAGGGATCCGTTGATGGCACTGTCATATGTTGGGGGAACTACAGAGATTCTTCCTAGAATAACAACAGACATTCTACCGGTGAATCCCGGATGTATAGTTGGAAACAGTGTCGTTGGAAAAGAAGTATATGAAATAGAATATGAAGAAATGAAGGATATCGAGGAAGATGCATTTATTGGAAAGATCAAAAAGCTTCTTTATCCAGATGGAAGTTATAATATCGATAGAAAGGGATTGGGCGAACTTCTATTAGCCGAGGCCATAAGAAAAAGTGATTCCGAAACTTCTGATACAGCAGAGGGCTTGAATGAAAAGATATCTGATATGAACTTAGGGCTAAGGCTTGATCTCAAGGATCCTTTGACTCTGGCCTTGATAAAAGGAGATCTTGAAGATGCTTACACGGAGTCTATGAAAAGCAACAGGTCAGTTTCTTTCTCTCAGTTTCTAGCTTTGGCTAAAGGAAGTGGGTCTTTGCCTTTTGATTCTGATGATCCACTTATTCTCCTGTCTACTGCTCAAATTACGTCAACGTACTCACATCTATTGGAAAAGATATCTACTACACAATGGTTGGCCCTTCTTTCGATAATAAGTTTTTCTCCATTATCTAATGAAGATTTCTTTTCAAATGCTATCGAGCTATCAAATAAGTTGGATAACGAGGGAAAGCTGCTTATATATGCCATGACTAATCATTTAGACAAATACTTCAGGCTAAAGGAGTCGATGTATCGGATGCCTACAAGTGTTTATGATGTACGAGATTTTTTCCAAGAATACAAAGGAATGATAGTAGATCTAGAATCAATGGGTAGGTTTTATAAGAGTTCCATGATATCTGAATACTTTTGGTATGCATCAGCCCATGGAGAAGCACCTGTTAGAATCAAATATGAGGATTTAGGTATCAATATCTATCTTGGAAGAACAAACAATAATGTGCTCTCTATTAAAAAGCCCGGATCCACACCTACGAACGACATTCAAAATAGGCCATCGGAGGTCCTTAAAAGATCCCCAGTTTTGGAATCACTAGCACGCCAAGACTCTAATACCATAGGATGTTATGGAGCTCCACCTATTAAGCCAAATAGTGTCATATCAAGGCCTCCATCATTTTCTGGGCAGAGTGAAAGTAGCTCTGGGGTTGTTGGATCTTTATCTAGGCCAAATATTCCTGGAGTGAATAACAACTTTGCTCACAGAAGTACAGTGCAATCCCCACCATCTCCAATGATCCATCAGCAAAGTTCAAAGGCGATTAGCCCTACCCTGGGATCCGGAAGGCCATCCCATTCTTCCAATCACCAAGAAAACCAGCAAAAGATGTATATTCCTAGACCTGGATATAGAACCGTGCCTAGCACGCCTACATATAATTCCGGGCCAAAACCCGCCTCATCGAAAACATATAGTTCTATGCCAGACATTTCAAATCTTTCCAGTAGTACACCTCCTGTGTCGACATATGGTATGATGTCCCGGGGATCTCATGGAAGCTTGCCACAATCAAGCACATCAAAGCCATATATACCTAGACCTGGAATGCCTTCAAGCCCTTCGCTCTCTACTCAAGATCAACAGCAAAAGCCTATTATTCCGACACCACGACCACAAAGAAAAGAGGATACACAGCTGGCTCCTCAAACCCAGGATAGTAGTTCTCAGAAGAAAACAGATGATTTGAATCCGGAAGATGTCCTCAACACATTTGAAGACATAATCAAGAAATTGATAGAAAGGGCGTCAGCAAAAGCAAATCTTATAGTTAGAAATAAGCTCAAGGAGGTTACAAAAAGATTTTCTATATACAACAGTGTCACAAGAGATACTTTTAGCCCCTTAATTCTAAGGGGAATTGACAGGATAAATAACGAAATCAAAAATGATGCCGATAGTGATAGAATGAAGCAAAAGATTAGAGAGATTGTCCTTGAATGCACTGAAACAGGAGAAAACAGAGCAGATCTGTGGATGCCTAGTGTCTACACTCTCCTACAAATTGTCTATCATTAGTGATTAAACAAAATGATTAGTATTTTCATATTCACGGTTTGAGCCTTTAATACCTTGGTTTTCCTGGAGAGCAAAAGATTCCTCGTCCGGGAATCGAACCCGAGCCTGCTGCGTGAGAGGCAGCTATCCTAACCACTGGACCAACAAGGATGTCCTAAGCCTGCATGGATACCTTCACAGCTTTTCTTCATTCCATGACATACAAAAATCCTTACACCATACCTGAAACACTTATGAAAACTTTCTCTATTCAAAGCCTATAAACAGAAATGACACGATACATTTTAGGTGGTGTAATAGGGTCTGGAACATACGGTGAAGTGTACGAGGCAATCGACACAGAAACAAAAGAAAAAGTTGCTTTGAAAAGAATAAAACTCAATGAGAAGGAGGGAATGCCAGGAACTGCATTGAGGGAGATATCAATTCTGAAGAAGCTTAACCATAGAAACATCATAAGCCTGGTGTCTACGATACATACGGACACATTGCTAACAATGGTGTTTCCATTTATAGACTATGAACTAAAAAAGTACATCGAGATGAATACAGGAAGGAATATAATGGAGCTCATTAACCAATTGATATGCGGCGTGCATTATTTACACAGGATGAATGTTGTCCATAGAGATCTTAAGCCCCAGAATATTCTTGTCACAAGTGACGGTGTGCTTAAGATAGCAGATTTTGGACTATCAAGAAGCCTAGAAATAAGGGTACCACCATACTCCAGTGAGGTGGTTACTTTATGGTATAGGTCTCCAGAATTACTTATGGGAAGCACCAGCTACCGGTTTTATGTGGACATATGGAGTTTGGGATGTATAATCTATGAGATGATAACACTTGAGCCTCTTTTCCCTGGAGAAAGCAAGGAAAACCAACTAACTCTAATCAGAAGAAAGGCAGGAACAAGAAGGTCTCTTAAGAATGTTGTTGAGCAAAGTCTGGCAGCCCCAAAGTTTTTGATAGAGATCATACTAAGATGTCTCGACCTCAATTACAACCAAAGGATTACTGCAGATGAAATAATAGGGATTCTTGAAAATGAATATGAAGCCCGGTGAGATCCGCTGGTAGATCAGGACTGAAAAGAAGGGGGATGGCGTTGGAATTGAATCGGGATATCAAATAACAGTTTTCGAATCCCTGGAATAATGAAGATAGAATGGGGGAAGTTGATAATCGAAAAGAGATTTGGGACTAAGCAGAAAGCCAAAACTCGAGTACAGAGGGCCTCAGTTACCGAGTACGGGGGTGTAGAGAAGCTATCTGAGGAATTGGCAATGAAGAACAAAAAAATAACTGGAGGAAAGCCAGCAAGAGCTATGGAAGAATCCGAGGATCAGAGTGATTTGGATATTATCGTAGAGAGGCTTATTCCATCAGTTGAGCTTTCAAAGACAATACCCCCGCGTGTTTCATACGAAAGAATAGAGAAAGAGATATTCAAAGAGGTCGAAAGCAGGATTTTTGACTTATGGAAAGGGCTACAAGGATCCAGGGTATTTGAGAGAAACATAGAGATATGGAGGCAATTGTGGATTACCTGTGAGAGGAGTGATGTAATAGTACAAATAGTTGATGCAAGGAACCCAGAGTTTTTTCTCAACGATGATATCCGCAAACTTTATCCAAGAAAAGAGCATATTATCCTAATTAACAAGGCTGATCTATCTTCAAGCAGGGTAGAGATAAAAGAATATAGATGTTTTTACTATTCAGCATTGGAGAGAAATAGCCTATTGAAATTTATTCTGGAGTATAAAGGAAAAGTGATTGGATTTGTAGGATATCCAAATGTTGGAAAAAGCAGCACAATCAACTCTATAGTGAACAGTAAGCGTGTAAGGGTTAGTCAAACACCTGGAAAGACTAGGCATATACAGACAATACACATTGAAGAGGGGCCGTGCTTACTTGACTGCCCAGGATTGGTTTTTCCAAGACATGACAAAATCGATCTGATACTCCATGGAATACTAAATGTTGATCAATTACTCGACTTGAATGGAAGCATCGATTACATTGTGGAGTTCATTGGAATTGGTAAGCTTTGCAAATTCTACTCACTGAAAGGATTCTACAATGACTCAAGACACTCCAGGGGTGTAAATTATATGAACCTGATGTCCATGTCCAAGGGATGGGAGGTAGGTAGATGTCTTAAGACAATAATCAAAGATTTTGCATCTGGAAAAATCCCTTATGACAGAGATGATGAAGACATCCCAGAGACCATGTTTGATTGGTATGAAAGAGAAATAGCTCCACAAAAGTCCTGTGTGCAATGATATTACTTTGCTCAATCTTTACACTTGAAACATTAAAATCTTCAAACCTATATATACTTTATTAAGCTCCCCTCCAGAATCATCCAGGAAAGGGATTCCAGATCTTTTGAAAAGAAAAGCCTAAATTCTCCATTAGCTCCACTCAGAAGAAATACATGTATATAGTGTCTGTATTGCATGAAATCTTATGTCATCATTGTCACTATTGATTAAGTTAAAGAGTACTTCCTTGACCTGGTACTTATTCAAAACTGCATTAATCTCCGGCAACACCTTTACTAACTGAAATATATCGCTACATGCAAGGCACACCCATGAGGGATTACTAGACTTTAAGTACTTCTTAAGCACCTTAACTATTTCAACTTTGTTCTTCATTAGCATATCTAGATTATTGTTCCAAAAATCTTCTTTGTGATGATACTCGGAATCTTCGAATCTTCCAGAGAACAGCTCGTTAAGGTAGTTACGTAAGCAAAATCTCTTTGCATTTTGCGCTATTCTGGCGCGGACTTTCTTAAGATCTTGCTCGAGTTCCTCGTCACCGTATCCACCTTCTAAAAGAAGGTCTGTACATTTCGAAATATCATTCAGCCTCCCTGGTGAAAAGACATAACCACTCTCGAGGACGTTGGCAATTATTCCATAGCATACTCTCAGAATCTTTTCTCTTGCTTTTTCTTTCACAATAATAACAACGTCATCAATCAAAGTGCCCATCTTACCAACACATTCTGTACTGTAAGAGAATATAAGAATAACCATCAATGTGTTGTACTGAACCTCCTTAACAAACACAGATGTATGTAAAATCTCCATAAACATTTTGTTTGTCACAAGTGCCACTTTCCTCTTCTCAACATCAAAATTTGAATTTGACTTACAGGATAAAAAGTCAATTAACAAGGAAAGAAGATAGTTACTTTCGTCATATGAAGTACTGTCTTTCAGCATCTGTTTGAAGAACGAGAAGTACTCTTTCCTATGACTCTTATTTTCATAGAGCTTGGTCAGCATCTCTGCACTCTTGTATCTTGAATAAATGTCTGAGCAAAAAAGAAGGTCTATCAGCTCGTCCTCATCCAATAGATCTGGATGGCTAAGAAGAATAGAAGCACCAGAGTTTTCCTTCCCAAGAAATGCCGACACTTCCTTTCTATCTCCATGGCTTTTTATCTCCTTGAATCTATCCACACTTTTAGATATTACCTCAGGAGGCAATGAATCTCTTGTTTTAGCTTCCAACCTTTCTAAAAACATTAGACTCTATTGAGGACTCCCATCTTTAATTTCTTAAAAACTTACTGCATTCACAACCTGCCCAATATGCATGCTCCCAAGACCATCATACAGTCTTTCACACCTCTTGGCTATCCACCCAATAATACCTATATGGCGTTTAAGACTCTGGAGGAGATAAACAATGCCAATCACTTAGCAATGTGAAGTACAAAAGTGAATCCCTCCCTGGATTTTCAGAATGGTTGTCTCGTTCAGGAAATCAGAGCCTTTAAAGAATGTAACAAACAAGATTGGGAAGAGATCCGAGAAGCAGACATTTCCACTCACAAAGATGGAAGAGGTTATATACAAGCACCAAAAAATAGCAGAAGCTTCTCAAATAATCATGGTAGATAAATATTCGGACGATATTTTTGAATACTTTTCAGAGGTCGACAAGCCATTCGTATATATAAATGATGGAGTATCATGGAAAATGAGGAGCCTGCTGGTGGATTGGATTATCGACATTCATGATAAGTTGGGACTTTGCCACGATACACTTTTCCTTGCAATTAATCTTATTGATAGGTTTCTCTCCATGAGATCTATCCCAGGCTCGAAGCTTCAATTAGTAGGGATTTCTGCTCTCATGATAGCATGCAAATATGAAGAGGTCGTGTGTCCTGCTCTTCAGACATTTGTCTTGCTAACAGAGAAGACGTTGACTGGAGAGGATGTAAGAAAGGCAGAAAAATACATGCTGCATACTCTCAATTACGATCTGCAATATGTATCGCCACTCAACTTTCTTAGGAGGTGCTCCAAAGCCAATAATTACGAAATCAGTAGTAGAGCAGTCGGAAAATATTTATTGGAGCTCATGACTCTTTATCAGGAGTTTCTGAGGTTCAAGGGATCGGTAAGGGCTGCTGCGGCAATGTATCTCTCAAGAAAAATGACATCCCAGGATCACTGTAAGAATCTGTTTCTTATGTACTCTGGACATATGAAGGATGATATAAAGGAGTGCTTTAATGCTCTTGTTCGTATCATAAGCGAAAGCATTCCATTTGAAAACATACAGAACAAATACAACACCCCGAAGTTCCTGCACGTGTCATCTTTTGTTAAAAAATATGCCGAGAAAAACTTCAAGTAGGTCGATCTTTATCTAATAAAATGTTACCATTTGGTTTAGATATCTGTTGCCTTATTTTGCTCATCGATCCCATATATTTACTCAGGCTAAAGGCCCTAAAGGATGGCAAATAGAAAAGTAACTTATGGGCTAAGTATGGTTTATTTCTTGGCATTGGTTGGGATTGGAATGGGCAGGTCCAACAGGGTGCTTGAATTGATTGTTCATCTCCCTCTTATATTTCTGAATTTCATACTCATGATGCTTCTTATATCAGCTGGGCAACAGCTTTATCAAAAGAACCTCTGAAGAAAGTTTTGCCCGTCGTTTGTAAATAAACAGAAGAAAATCATTCCGTGGCCATTCATTTTGAACTACAAGGCTGGATTGGTCCCAGGATTCGCCGTCAGCGCAGGATCTATAATTCCGAACCGGACCATCTTCTCAGTAACTATCCGGCAGAAAGACTCAAGGCCTTCAAATATCTCAAAGAAAATCGAGATAAATAATTTCTGATCTTCTTTGTTGAGTACAAAGCGTTCCTTGTAAATCTCTAAGTATGTAAGGAAATGGGATATACTTGGAGATCCAAGAAAGCAGAAGTTCTTAAAGAATGCCTCTCTATCTTTTAGGTCTGTTTTTTCAAACTCCTCTCTGCTTATCCTTGGAACTTTCTTAGTACCTTCATCCTTTCCCTTGTCGAGAAACTTCTCTACCTTACTGGAACCAGAGATCCTTTTCATGTTTCTTACTATATCTTCAGTGAAAAGCTGTTTAAATAGATTTATATCTTCCGAAGTCCTAAGCGGCATGTAGGAGCTGCTAACATAGACACTATTGTTTTCCTCACTGGGATTATAGAAATGTTCAAAAAGTAGTGGTATAAGGATGTCTTTGAATTCACGGTCAAAAGAGGAAAGTTCCTCCAAAAGGACTCTCATAAACCCTTGTTTCCTTGCAAGCTCAAGGACCAATGCAGATAGATATAAGCCGTTTTCTTTCTGTTGAAGGACTCGAATTCCATCGACCAGGGATTTAAGTCTTGAGATATATCCTAATTGAGTCACACATTCCTGTATAGAAAACCTGAAGTTTCTTATAGCTTGTGACACACAGAATACTTCTTCAAAGTTTTTTTCATCAGTAATTCTAAGTACTTTCTCAGCTTCCTCCTTGCATTCATTCAAGGAATCTGGAGGCACTTTGAAGTTCACCGACTCAAGAAGAGGACTAACTGTAGGAATTTCTTTGGTCCACCAAAGACTCTCCATTCCCCCAACACCCAGTTTTTTCAAGGTGAAAGATGCCGATATTAACATACATCCATCCCCACATGCTAATATTTCGTCAACCATCTTTACTATTCCACTCCTAAAGTCTCCATCATCCTTTATCAGATCGGATATGAGATTAGCTGCAATAGAGGATTTGTGTGGCATCAAGAGTACAACATTCTTTATGTCCTCGATGGCCCTTTCTTTGTCCTCGGACAATCTGACCTCCTCCAATATACGCCGGTAGTTTGTGCTGTTGATCCTTGCAATCGGAAGCTGCATATAAGGGAGAAATTTTCATGTGTTTTTAATAGCTTGCAAAACCAAAAACTCGACTCTATGACGATCCTTGTGGACTACTATCTTTCTGCCTTCATATTTGCTCGAGATATAACTAAGGCTGCACATTTGTAATTTTTGTTGTCTTTACCCTGTGATATGGACTCGTCAATAGGAATAAAAGGAAGCAACTTCGCAATGGTAGCTGCTGACACAAGAGTCTCTAGGTCTTTTCTTCTTGTTAAGGAGGATTATGAGAAGTTCCAAGTAATCAAGGATAAGGTTGTGATGTCAGTGGTTGGAGACCAGGGAGATGCATTCAGGACCATGCTAAATGTGTCTGAAAGTGCCAGATATGAGGAAATACAGAATGGGATAGAGATTTCCCCAAGTGTGCTGGCACATATGATCCAGAACAAAGTCCATGAGTCTCTCCGAAAGAGACAGCTCGATGCATCAACAATAATAGCAGGGAAAGGCCCTGAAGGATATGATCTATGGTCTGTTGACAGATATGGAGCAATCTCTTCTGTGCCGTTCTGTGCTAGTGGATATGCTGCATACTTTGTATATGGAATCCTCGATAGAGAGTATTCCGAGAACATTACTATTGATGATGCCTTGAAAATTATCCAAAAATGTATTAACCTATTGAAGGAAAGACTTATAATCAATTTGGAGGGATTTATGATAAAAATAGTTACTGACGATGGGGTCTTGACTAAAACCCTAGCTCCGGAAATAAAAGACTAATGGCTTTTGTGAGAAAACTTCTTCTAATTTAAATAATGGGCCTGGATCGTTGATTTCAATTTAGTAGATATATTCTTCCGTTTTCAAACAGGATAAGGTCCTTCTCTGCCAGTCCGGTGAGAACTGCTTCTACCTCCTGCTCTGTAACACTTATATCCGTTCCGAGGTATTTCATGAAGTCATTGATCTCCAACACCCTAGGATTCTTTCGATCTGCACTGTAATCATAAAGTGCATGGCTTACAAAGTTGACTTTGTCTTCATCAATCATCGTTGCCTCTAGATGCTGCTTCAAAGTTCCCTTCTCATCAACCAGATCAAACTCATCCTTCTCCTCCGAGGCCACAATCTTGATTCTTTTTCCAGGTTTGACTACCTTTTGGAACAGAGAATCCTTGATCAAATTCACAGCACATTCCGCATCATCATATTCAACCACATCAGACAATCTTAGCTTTGCATTTGCAGTGGCAAGGCGAATCATTGTTTCTAGCATTCTTGGAGTGATAGAAACAATCTGTTCCTTTTTATCCTTGGTTTGCCTCAGCAAGGTATACTCTTTTGATATAAGTCCTGCTGCTTCTCTGGAAAGAGCAGGCTTCTTTTGTCTACAATACTGTATATATGCTCGGAATACTTCCTGCTTAACTCCCATCCCTTCTTCTTCATATCCTTGTGCTAGCATATGCATTCTTAGTACATGCTCAGAAATTAACTGGTCAACATCTGCATTGGATTTGTCAAGAGTCACGAATATTAAGTCAAATCGTGTCAGCAGACTTTCAGGGAGCCTCACATTATCTTGTGGGGGTCTTGACTCCTTATACTGCCCCCATACTGGATTGGCTGCTGCTAAAACAGAACATCTGGCATTTAGCGTAGTATGAATCCCTGCTTTCGCTATTGTCACTGTTTGCTGTTCCATCACTTCGTGAATGGCAACCCTATCTCCATCACTCATTTTGTCAAACTCATCAATACATACTACTCCTCTATCCGCTAGTACCATTGCCCCAGCTTCTAGTCTTTTCTCTCCTGTGTCTCTATCTAGAACTACTGCTGCTGTCAATCCAACCCCGCTGGATCCCTTTCCAGTTGTTGCAACAGATAGCTGTGCCGCATTGAGAACATACCTGAGTAACTGACTCTTTGCAGTAGACGGATCGCCTACAAGCAAAATATTTATGTCGCCACGGATCTTGCTCCCATTCCTCATTATTACTTCGTTTCCTCCAACCAAAAGTAAGGCTATACACTTCTTAATAATGTCGTGTCCAAATATGCTAGGTGCTATCGAATGATGAATATTTTTCATCCGAGATAACTTCTCAAACTCAATTTCTGAAACAACCTTACACTCTTCCTCCTCCTTGGTTTTTTCTATGTTGTTTGCAATCACCACCGTCTTGAACCGAGAGGGAAATTGCTGGTTTCCAAAACAGAGACTCTTGTATATCCCATAGACTTTTGCCCTGTCTCCAGGTTTGAGCTTGTCAACCAGATCAAAGGTCAGTACAACCTCTACCGACCTTGGAAGCTGCCCCGGTGGTGCCTTTTCAGGCATCTCCTGTAAGATAACGGTTTGATAGTCAAAGTATTCAGAAAGCCCAAACTCAGTCATTAGAAGAGTTCCATCCACATCTCTTGTTGGGTACACCGTGTTGGTAACAGGAAGCTTTGTTACCATAGTGGCATCTCTGTACTCCTTCGAATAAAATACATTCTTTGATGGGTTGTAATGCACACTTCTCATCACTTTGGGCCTACATATGGAACAGGATGTTACTATCCCCTCAATGCAAACCATCTTTCCTATATATACACTTGATAGCGTCCTGGGGTTGAGAGTATATTCTCCAAAAGAACCTTTAACACCAAGGAATATTTTTCTTCCTCCAATATCGCTCAGTTCGTCCTCAGCAAATGGAATCAGGGTTGCAGGCTCCTCCATAATCCCTTTCGACAGTGTTTTATCAAACGCCCGCATGTCGTTTATATTCAAAATAATCCTTTGATGGTCCTCATATGGGAGTTTTGTAATAATCTCTGCAATATCCTTATCTTGTGATGTTCGGTAAGACTCGATGAAACTTTTGAATAGCTCGATGAATTCAGACTCCATTTCCTCCTAGGGTTCAAAAATTTCCATTACATCAAGTCACGCTATGCAATTTGTACCTTGTGCAAGCCCAAAAGTAGTTTCGAATCAATAGAATGTCGTTTTATTTAGTTTATGATGGTAAAATCGTTATATGACATAAAGTTGGAGAATAGCATATAGAGATACCTGAACCATATCATTTGGGATCTATGAAAAAGTATCATCTTGACAGGTGCCATGTACATCCTAAAGGGAACCGTACTAGAAACCTTGGAAAACCCCGTATCAACTATGTATTTACGAAATAGGCTCTTAGACTCTAATATTGCTCCTTTTACATCATTATGTACTCTCAGAAACAATGTTGCACCTTTATAACAAGAAATAT
This sequence comes from Encephalitozoon romaleae SJ-2008, assembly GCF_000280035.1. NCBI lineage: Eukaryota > Fungi > Microsporidia > Unikaryonidae > Encephalitozoon > Encephalitozoon romaleae. The sequence goes on from NC_024903.1 coordinate 24,557, forward strand.
GGTTTTTGTGTCCAGACACACCCCTCTCATCAAAAGTCATCAGAACGTCAAATGGTCTTGACATGTATGCCCATAGGAGTCTTAGATAAACTTTTAGCGGATCCCAGTCTTTCCCATCGGAAAAAAGAGTCGTTATGGTCACATTCGCTCCAATGTAGTATCCTACTTTCCTAAGCTCTTCTTCTCTCTCTTTTCCCTTTCCCTCTTTATTTCCGTTAGACAGGCAGAGGATATCAATGTTTCCTTTCAGGTTTAATAGAGACGGGGCAAAAAACATAGACTCATCATCAGGATGTGCAATGAGCAGTAGGTATCTACCAGGAATCAATGACGACTTTCTCAGCCTTCTTACATTTCTTAGTACAATAATCATTGAGATAGACAGCAGAAGTACTTTAAGTTTTGGAAATTTCTTAACCATCCCAGGGTATTGCCGGGAACTCATATAACGAAGCTTTCAAATTACTTTCTTTTACAACTTTGACTCAGTAATTAACCTCAAAGTACTTTGTACTGCTGCGGAACCTCCCCAAGGTCCTCAGATATTACTTCATCTATTTCTCCATTATCAAATCCTATAAAAGTAACTCCTCCATTGCATGTAAAGCAATTCACTTCAACATCTCTAGGATATTCCCCAACAATCCCGGACTTGTTGCAATACTTTAATCCATGCTTGTCCATACTGACTAGTATTTTTCCATTAAATAGAATTTTCTTGACTTTCTTATCGTGTTTGATGGTGAGTAATGCCCTCCTGGCTCTCAAATCATGGAAATAGACAATCCCTTCACTTGTCCCAACCCCAAAATCTATTCCGTTATCAGAGAAGTCTACGCTTGATGGGGATTCATTGTATTCAACAGTTTTAACTATCTCCCTACATCTTTGATCAATAAACTGCACCATTTTGCCTCCTCCAACCCCAATCAGCCCATTGCATTCGCTCATCCTAATCGAGCACACCTCATCCATAGTTACAACGTAACTTCTTAGAAATCTCCCTTGATCCAAATTGAATCTATAGATGCTTGGTCCTTTTCCTCCACTCATGACTTCGGCTCTGAACTTGTTGAGGCAGCCATCAAAGCATAGTGTAGGTGTTTTGACTCCTTCATGATATCCGTATCTGGCATGAAACTCCATAGTCCTGTCATTCCGAATAATGCAGATCTTTGAGGAATCCTCCGCAAGAGGTAACACTTTTATTGGGTCAGACTCTAAGTGTCTTTCCACCTTTAGAGCCACATTCTCCAGATCATAGATCTTGACAGAAGGCTTATAAACACCTACAGATACAAGATACCTCCTGTTTTCAGACAATGCCAGATCAATGGATGATCCGGTGTAACCAAGGTCCTTTACTATACTCACTTTCTCAAACTTCATTTTAACCACAACGGGTTAGCATTTTCTTTGGTTTTTATTAGAAGAAGAATAAAGGGCCCTTGATGGATAGTGAGGATGTTCAATCGGCAAGTGAATATTCTGTAGAGGAGAAGAGTATGGAGGTTCTTGGCACATCTAACACTGATGTCCAGATCAGGGGCTCCGAAAGGAAAACACTTCCTAGAATGACTAAGTATGAGAAAGCACATGTGATCGGCGTCCGTGCATCTCAGTTAAGCGCAGGCGCCCCTCCGTTCGTAGACATAGGGAATGAGAGCAATCCACTCAACATTGCTAATATGGAGCTGAACGAGAAGAAGATTCCATTCATCATTCGCAGAAGACTTCCAGATAATAGTTTTGAGGATTGGGCAATTGATGAGCTGATGATACCTGGAGTAGACTTTCAATGATAGAGCCCTTATTGTTTTCATTCAAAGACAAAAATAAATGAAGTAAGCACTCTTTAATCATGGTGGTTTCTGTCAATCTCACCAAGTAAACAAAGCTGATCTGTTGAATTCTTTTTGACTATTCTGGGTCAATGAATGGCTTTATCTGTGACATGTATACACATGCCCACGCAATGTACCCAAACGCCAAAGCCCCTATCAATCCTATCCTTATCTCATCCTTGTTCCTGACGGACTTTCCTCTTGTTAGTACCATTATGGCAGAAGATATCATAAGCATAAAAACAATGGAGCCCAAAAGAACAGAAGCGCTTGTCATCTATTGCCAAGGGCTAGTTTGGAAATAATAAATGATTTGCTCAATCATACATTAATCTACACATGATGAGATTCTAACTATTTATTTATGGATTGAAAGGATATAAATCATTCTGGATTAAAAGAGGCGTGTCTTATTCAGTTCTTTATGAATACTGGGATTATGTGGCGCATGAGCAAATATATGATGCTTGTATAATTACTCAGAGTTTCTCTGAAGAACATAAAGGCCCAGATTGGCTCCCCTTCTATGGGGATTAAAAAGAAACAGAAAAGCAAAAGACTGACCACAAGGAAGAGGGAAAGCATGTTGAAGAGGGCAAGAATCAACGAGAAGAAGAAAAGAAGGCTGAACAGGAAGATGGTGCTGAAGATGGAGAAGGTCCCACCGTTTGTCCTAAGAACCGACGAGGAGAATATGCAATATGCGGAGATAAAAAGAATGGCAAGGCTCCGAAAGATTGAACATGACGAGGCTCTGAAGAATTCTGAGAAAAAAGAAGATTACTTGGAAGGAATAATGAACTTGGTATCCAAAAGTGATGTAGTGATTGAGGTTATTGATGCAAGAGACCCAGATTCAAGTAGAAACGGTGAAGTAGAGAAGGTTGTCTTTGACTATGGAAAGAAGTTGATTATGGTCCTGAACTATACTCAATATGTTCCCAGAGACACAATCAACGAATGGAAGGATTATTTAAGAAAAGATGGGAATACATGCATTGAGTCAATGGAAGAAGGTATGGAGTGGATTGGAAAGGAAATGAGGATAGGGATATTTGGGAATTCAAAGTCTGGGAAGAATTTTGTTCTCCGAAGTATTACTAAAGCTTTGGGAGAGAAACCGAGATTTATGATAGCTTCTGTCCCTCCAAGCAGGATTACCCTTACAAGTGTTCTTAGAGGATGCCATAAGCTAATTGGGATGCCATTCAGCAGCTATATTGACGCAATTGTTGAAAGAATCGATAAAGATGAAGTTTCTCTTCGACATAGGATACCAAAATTCGGCAATTCTGAAGAGCTTCTGGAAAGTATCTGCGACAGGAATCAGATCAATGATGGGAGTAAATGTATGCGGCATATGAAGGCTAGTGAAAGGTTTCTAGAAGACTTTTTTAATCACAGAATTCTCTTCTGGAGAGGTGTCAATGATGATGAAAATGACATATCGTTTGCGTTTCCTTCATAGGCCTGATGAATAAACATCTAAGAGGTGGATGAAGTGTTTTTGTTAGTTGTTTGAGTCTTTACTTTTAGAATGTTGTTATGTTAGGATAATTAGGGCCCCGATGATAATCGGATTGTTTGTTGCAAATAGCCTGACGGGACAGACGGTCTCCAGAATGACAAGAGCGATGGCTGTGTCGAAGATAGAACACTTTATACTTGACTTTATAAGCTCTGGTGTGTCTGCAAGTGGGGTTTTGCCCAAGGGCTTCTACAAGTATGTTTACAGTATGGCTGACTCGACTTATTATGTTGTGATTGCAAGTATGGGATATAACAATGTCAAAGCCCAGGGGATTCTAGACCTTTTGCAAAAAAACACTGACGGGGATATGGTGGATGCTCTGGTGACAATGGACAATATTCTTTATGGACAGACGACTTTTGACCCGAACATCGCCTTGATAAAGAGCATGGATAGCCAAGAAGAAAAGATTCATGAGCTGATGATGAAGAACAAGAACAAGGAACTTATTCAGAAACAAAAGGAACTTCAGAGGAGGCCCATTGGAGACATTGACCGGGAACTTGAAAGGGTCAGGAATCTTGAAATCGAAATGAGAAACGAAAATATACAGCAGCTTAAGAGTATTGTAAGGACGGGAGGTAACCCTGCCAAAGAAAAAAGAAGGGAGTTAGAGACCTCGATGAGCTCAGTGTTTATTCTGTTCAAGGAGAGGCTTAAAATGGTGATTGATAAAGAGAACAATATTAAGAGTGGAGAGGTACAAGGAGACATGAGCATCACTATAAGGGAAGAGGAATACAAGGACATAGAAATAAAGCTCGGGAATGTGGATAAGGATATGAAGTTTAGCCCCAACCTTGATAAGTCTGTGTCTAATGAAGGGATACTTAGGTGTGAAAAGGGATTTCCTATTGAGAAGAATGTGGCTCTTGTAAAGTGGAAGGGGTCCGATATCCGAGAGCCACCCATCACGTTTACATTCTGGCCTAGTGAGACTAGCCTCAACGTATATCAGATAATGTTTGAATATACAGCGGAATGCAATATGAAGGATTTGAATGTCTTTTTTTCCAAGGCCAATATTTCCAATATTAAAATCAATGGGACGGCAAAAGAAAGGGATTCCCATATAGAATGGAGCATTGGGGATGTAGAAAAGGGTACATCAGACACATTGGAGTTCAGTTGTACATGCACAGATCCTTCCGAGATCTTTCCCTTGGAGATATATTTTACTTCTGACTTTGTTCTTACGAGATTATTTGTAGAGAAAGTAACAAGATGTGGAGAGGAGGTTGACGAATTGGAGATCAAGAAAGTTTTTGAGGTTGACAAATTCACGGTGGTTGATGAATAAAGCTATACTTTTATTTCTTGGACGGTGTTGGTACATTTGCCAAAAAAAATTTACCCTCTATGTCCGAGCTTGCTGATATTGAGCATGTGGAGAAGGAGGATAATGAAAGCCTCAAGAAGAAGAGAACCTTCAGAAGATACACATACAGGGGAGTTCCTATGGAGGAGCTTGAAAAGATGTCGTTTAGTGAAGTTGCAAAGCTCTTTCCATCAAGACTTCGCAGAAAGGTCAGGAGAGGCCTTTCCTCACGGGAGGTGCAGCTGATCAAGGACTGTATTGCAACAAAAGCAGCATGCACCTTTAACACTGAAAAGCCTGAGATGGTGCGCACCCAAGCAAGATCTGCCATTATATGGCCGGTGATGATCGGAGCCTTAGTTGGAGTTCATGTCGGGAATGGATATCTACCCATTGAGATCAAGCCCGACATGGTAGGGTTTAAGCTATCTGAGTTTGCACCAACCAGAGTTATTCCAAAGCATGGTAGGCCTGGGATAGGAGCAAGTTCTTCTTCGAAGTTTGTTCCGTTGAAATAAACCAACTTTCTCTATTTTGTATGGTCCATGGTGCCCAGGGTTGAATATATCAAATGAGAAACTCATCCCCATGAGTAAGGAGGCTGTTGATGATGGTGATGAGTCAGGGTTTTCGTATGAATACACTTCGTCGGATTCCTTGGAAACCATCTCCGAAGAAATTGAGGAGTACGAGAGGGAGTATTTTGGAGATGTTTCTGAAGAAGGGAGCTCCAGATCTGAGGATGTAGCAGCCTGGGAAGATAGTGACGATGACGAAAAGATACGTGAGAACTACAAGAAAACAGCAACATGGCTTGATGGTAAGCAGACCAAGAAGCAGGTTGAAGTGCGTAAGAAAAGAATGAGGTTTGAGTATGAAAAGCATTTATTTTTTTCCAAATGTAGAATCAAGCTGGCCAAGGCTCGTGGAGAGTATCTGGTTGTTGTAGACACTTATAGTAACATTTATATACTTAAGAACTTCAAGGTGCACAAAACACTTTGGATTGAGATGTTTGGGGTTTCGGATTTTGTATACATAGGAGATGTGATTCTATTCTCCTCGTGTAGACAAAGCAATTTGAAAGAGATTACATTTGACGGAGAGGTTCGGAACATAAGCATAAGAACCATCGAGGGTATAAGGAAGATGGCCAGCATCGGAGACTCTATATATGTGGCTGGTGAGCGGTTAGTTCTTTTAAACAATGCTTATGAGGTAGTTGAAACGATTGAGGGAAGGTTTATGGACATTGCTGTATCTGAGGAATACGTATATGCAATGAGCTTCAGTGGGGAGATTATTATATTGACACGTGACCTACAGGTCCTAAAGAAGGTGAGTCTTGAAGATAAGTTTGATTTCCGATCAATACATTTTTTTGCAGACAGGATATTTATTGGAATGGGAATGGGGATAAAGATATTTGATAGAGACATGAAGCCTGTCAAGGAGATTATGAATCTTAAGAATGAAGTTACCGGGATTACAAGACATGGCGACTATGTTGTATATGGATCGAACTACACCAACTCATTGAAGATGATCCTCCCAGATCTGAAATGCTACAATAAGTTCCCATTTAATACGATTAATATCTCTCCTATAAAGGCCTTAGAGTCCGATGGAAAGAACATCATCATCTGTTCAGGAAGGGCCATTAATGTCCTAAGAATAAAACTAGAATGAAGACTTGTTTTTTCCGAAGATTAACACTTGTAACATGCCCATTGAATGGTGGCAATAGCATTTGTAAAAATCTATGAAAAATTTTCATCCCCAGATGAAGAACTTAAGGAAGCAGAAGACATCGAGCAGGAGAAAGCAGAGGAAAGCACATTTTGCCTGTAACGATGGGGAGAAGAGAATAAGGTCATCGGCCCGTCTCTCAAGGGAATTAAGGAAGAAGTATGGGTTCAGGACATTCCCGTTGAGGACCGGAGATACTGTTGTTGTGAAGGGAGGTAAGTTTGATGGAAAGGAGGGCACCATCAGCAAGATTAATTACAGAGACTATAAGGTGTATGTCGAGGGATGCTTTGTGACCAAAAACAATGGGACAAATGCACTGGTGCCTATTTATCCTTCTAGGCTAACCATCACTAATTTTTTCCTTGAAAATGGTAGGGAGCAGCAATTAGAAAGAAAGAAGGCGGCCAGAGAGAAGAACATGGAGATTCTTAGAAGTAAGCAAGAAGCAACTGCTAATTAAATCATCTTGAACACCTCATTGTCTAAACCTATCAACAAAAACCCTATGTTTAAAAATCAAATGCCCTTATGGACTTACTCATAAAGGTGCTTTATTTACTTATCTACTCTGGACTTTAGGACCATGCTTCTCACTTTCTTGATTTTGCTTCTTACATCCTCTGAGAAAAAACATAAATCATCCTCAGAGATTGTACATATTCTTTCTAGAATCTGTGCCTTCTGCTTATTGAGATCGAAGGACTCTTTCAAGATCTCATCCACAACCCCGGGGTCAGCTAGCTTAAGTTTGAGTATGGCATGGATTATTGCATAAACAAGGCTCGAATTTTTATTTAAAAGCTCCCTTAGATATGATGGTTGATCCAATGCCAGCTTCCTCAAGTAAAAGAGAACCTCCTTGAGATTATCCTTATCCATGCCATCCAGTACATTGATCAAATTATCGATTTCTGGGATTTGGCTGTCGGGCTCTTTGGTTTTTGCCGGCATGTCATTCTCGGCATAGTTTATCTTTACAGGTCTTCCATTAAATGATATCTTCAAGTTCTGCAGCGCTTTTTCTACGATCAATGGGGATTCGTATTCACAGAACCCAAACCCCCTGGACTTTCCTGTTGTTTTATCATAGACCATTCGAAAGCTAACAACCCTCCCTACTGCCCCAAGCTCCTCTATTATGCGTTCTTCCGGAACCTCGAAGTCTATGTTTCCGACAAAAATACTACACCCACTCTTCATGGGTTTATCAGAAATGATTTATAAAAATATCTTGCCTACAGCGAAAGGGGAGGAAGACTCTTAATAAATAAATTTATTAATCACAGAGAGGCTTTAAGCTTTGCTTCCTTGACAATCTCTGAATACTCCTCGTCACTGAGGGACATTGTTTCCCAATTGATTTTCAATCGCTCACTGCTGGAGACAAATGGAATTAGATGAAAATGTACATGAAAAACGGCCTGATGGTTCCCGTTGTTTTGAAGAATGTTATATTTCTCAATACCGAACTTTTGAATAAGATGGTTGATGGTTCCAAGTATGTCCGATAATTCCTCAGGCTCATACTCGTGGAAATAGGCATGATGTGCCTTTGGTATAACCAAGAAATGCCCTCTTGACAAGGGATACCTATCCATTAGTACAAAAGCTTTGGCTGTCTCGTAAATGATGTTGTTGCCTTTCTGATACATCGTGCAGAATATGCATTTCTCCATTTAGGGCTTGTCCCTTTATTGATAAAATTACTGACATATTTCCTATACAGAGGCACCCAGAATGCCGAGAAACGAATATATGGAATATTACAAAAGGATATTGGAGATGGAGCCTGGTGATTTTGAGCAATTCAGTAAGTTTATCGAGAAGGATCTTGCATATGCATTTAGAATCACAGCCACGCCATTGGCTGACACAATAAGAAGTAGGATAGAAGAGTATCCATTTGTCCGGAAGATAAAATGTTTGGAGAATGTCTATGAGTTTCATAAGAAAAAAGAGAAGGATGATGAGTATAGAAGATTTACAAATTTTTTGATCAACCAGACTGGTGTTGGATTGATCCAAAGACAAGAGATTGTTAGCATGATACCTGTTTTACTAATGGAATTGAAGGAAGATTCCAAGGTCATCGACATGTGTGCAGCTCCTGGATCAAAAACCAAGCAAATTCTTGAGGTTGTTACTAACGGGCTGGTGATAGCCAACGATGCCAATGGAAAAAGACTAAAGGTGCTTGTGAGCGAGACTGCCAAGAGGCCAAACGGCTCATTAATAGTTACAAAGCATGATGCCACTGCATTTCCAAAGATATATGAATGTGGAAGCCAAATCAGATTTGACCGTGTTTTCTGTGACGTAGTGTGCTCGAGTGATGGAACTGTAAGAAAGAGTCCCGGGCTCCTTGATGAATGGAAAGTTTCCAGAAGTACAGGTCTGTTTGACACACAGCTCAAGATTCTAAGAAGGGGATGTAGTCTTGTTGCAGAAAGGGGGTTGGTATCTTACTCCACATGCTCTTTGAACCCTATAGAGAATGAATGTGTAGTCCAAAAGATCCTTCTTGAAGGGGAGTTCGAGCTAGTAGACTTCAGAAGCGATCCTAGGCTCTCACTTTTTCCTGAGTATGGAGATGGAACGAAGATCATCTTCAGAGAAGGATTGAAGAAATGGGCAACAGATAATCAGGTATTCAAAAATCCAAGCTACCGACCTTCTGGCTTGGACCTAGGGCTGGAGAAATGCATCAGGCTGTACCCGCACGATCAGGATACCGGGGGATTCTTCATTGCAATCCTTAAGAGAAAAGGTGGCTCTAAAGGGGAAACGAGCAAGAGAGAAGCATCAGAATCTTCCCTCAAACGCTTTATGTTCTTTCCGAGCGATGTTAAGAATGATATCTTCGAGACTTATTCAATATGTGTAGACGGGGAGTTATATAAAAAGACAGAAAAAAGTCGCACCATAAGTCTTGTGACAAGTGTGGCAGCAAGGGTACTTAGTGAAAATCCTGGACTTAATGTTATAAGTGCAGGCTACAGAATCCTGGAGAAGTCCGGGCTATCAAATGCAGAGTTTTATCTGAAAAACCTCTTTCATATTGGGGGGGGATTCAAGTGTAGCCTTAGGATTTCGACAGAGCAGTTCAAACTTCTACTGAATGAAACATTTGTCGATAATACTCTATTGGGGTTTGAACACATAGGATTAGCTGTTGCTAGAATAGAAGGAATAGGTATTACATTATGTGGGTATGGGAGCCATACCTCGTTTACCCTTTTCATGAACAATAACCTGAGAAAGGCATTAAAAGACCTAGTTCTATGAAACGACCTAAACACCAGAAAGTACAGCATTTCAAATCCATTTATTATCTTCAAACATTTTGCTACTGAGACAAACTTTATTTTCCACGGGACTTGGCCTGACTCTTAGAAAGAGCATTGTGAACCTCTCTGATGGCCAACTTTCTCAACTCTCCCTTGAGCAAGATCTCAAATGCGCTTATGATGTCGTCAGACCCCACTGTCTGCTTCCCAACCTTCCTTGCCAGTTCACCTGCAAGGTCAGCAACTGTATCAACAAAATCGAATGAGATTCCACAAAGAACCTGGATTGAATTGCTTGTCAGCATGATATTATTATCTGGGCTGACCTCACGAGAAATACGCTTGACTGCGGACTTGAACATACCGCCAACGCACATCGACGATGACTTCTTCTTAGTCTTCTTCTTATCTCCACCATCCAAGGCAGGGCCTGGTGCTTTGCCTGTAACATGTCTTGAGGACTTCGCCATTTCAAGGGGGATGTTTTTCTTTATTTATCCTTTTTGGCGGGGAATTGGATGATTTGGAGGGAAGGAGTGGTGCTTAAAGGAAAGGAGGTAACAAGTGCTTTTGTTTACTGCCTAAGGCTAGGGAAAAATCCTGAGAAAAGCCTAGATGGGTATATGTTTAAACATGATTTTCATGACCCATACAATATGGAGGAGTATTTCCAGATATCCGATAAAACAAGGACATTAGAACATCAATATACGGACCTTCTTACCAGAAAGCTGAGGTTGGAGACTCTACTAGTGGAAGAGGATTACAACAACCTTCTTGTAATGCATTCCGAGCTAGTTTCTAAGGCAAGGGATAGCGAGGATAGCTATAAGAAGCATATAAATGATCTAAAGACAATGATTGATAAACTTAACCAAGATAATGCTAAGAAGGAAGATGACATTAGGAGGCTGACAGAGGAAAACAAAAATCTGATGAGTACTGTTCAGGAGTTAGAGAAGAAGAGCAAGGAGGAAAGTAGACAAGGAGAAAGGAAGATTAAAGGGGGAAAGAAGGGAGCCGGAGACCTTGAGGAAGATGAGATATGGGAGGTTGAGGGTCTCAAGAAAATGGATGAGATACATAGGATTGCTAAGTCTCTCGAGGGTGAGTTACAGAGTAACCTAAGTAAGCTTCAAGAGGAATGTATTCGGTACAGAGGAGACACAGAAAGAATGGCTTCTGAGATAGAAAAGTTGAAGCTAAGGAATGCTGATAACATAGAGAAGATAAATGAAATAAAAGAAAATAAGGCGGACATTGAGGAGAAGTTAAAAAGGCTAGAGGAGGAGAATGCTAGGTTAGCGAAAGAGAAGATATGCTCTGATGAGCTTCGAAGATCCATTAATGAGAAGGACGAGATTATATCTGCATTGAAGGAGAATATGAAGCAGAAGTCAGAATTGATTGAAATTCAGAGGAGGATGATTGGGGGAGGGCCACAGGAGAGCAGAGTTATCTTGAATGACGATGTTTGCAATGTATTTGATGAGGAGATCCTCAAGGCTGAGGAAGGTAACGATGAGCTGGAACTGGGTGACGAATGTAACGCTATGGAGGAGTTCTGGAACGATGTCCCTATAAAATCAAAGGCTACAATGAGAAAGAAACCTGAAGGGGTAGCATCAGCAAGAAGAAAGACAAATGCCCCCAAGGCAGAGAAGATTAGGAGAATCCTACCAAAAGCAGTAACATCTATAGAGAAAACAAAGTCAGATATAAACACCAAAGTATTTGATAGGGTATTGGACAACAAGGAGATATCGAAGACTTCTGAAACATCCAGGAAGTTGCTTACTCCAGGACACCTGCTCAAGCCCGAAAACTCTTCATACTTTGCAGATCTGACATTCAATAACTCAAGCCCGGTGATCAAGAAGGATCAGTTACCCAAGAAGAGGTAGATATAAACTAATGTCTTATATATTTTTACAGTCATTAAAAAGCTTAGGAAAATGAAGATGCTTTCCACACAGTGGGAGTTTATTCTTTACCCATTTTTGACCAATCAAAAAGGGATCATACGACCTGTGATCCTTGAAAAGGAATCTTGAATTTCTGAATTGTATTAGCTGTGACATATATCACAGTAAAGATAGGGAGAAGTGCTGCGATGGCCGAAAGAGGTTCTGTCTCATCCAATTTCTCTGTGATGGGTTCTCCTATGTGATCACTAAGTATCATCATAGAGGAAAGCAATGCAGAAACAACAATGTAAGACGTGGTTACTTCTTTCCATGCAATGGATGTTGCTAAAAGAATCAAGACCAATCCTATCAATAAGATAAGAAACTGGTAGAAGTCATCTTTCTTGATAGAAAAGTTCGACAGCTTCCACGCCAGCTTGGATATGTATACTAGGGAGATCATCAGCCCATAAGTCCCTATGCTTTCTGTACGGTGTTTATCTGTTATATGAAGGAGATGTAGCGATAAAAACATTCCAAAAGCCACTTGAAAGAGCAGCATTAGGTTCCTAAACCCAAGGAGTTCCCATATGCTATGCGTCTCTTTATACTTTACGTATGAGTTGTAGAGCTTCGTGATGCCTTGATACAATGAAAAAATGATTGCAACTAAATATCCAATAATTGAAATAGTTGTAGGAACGTAAGAATTATTAAATCCAAGAATGCTTGGCACTATTGGTGTAAAAATTAAAATCAAGCTCAAAACATCACTGCTATCTATTTCAATACCACAAATGTTTATAGATTTGTGATTTTCCTTTATCCTCTCCTTAATGCGTTTGCAGGCTTCATTTGTTTTCTCATGTAGATCCTTGAGGTTTTCTTTAGCTTTAGCCATTCTGACTGAGATTGACATTTAAACGTTCCCCTCATATTCATCTCTTTATATATAACCATAACACAAAAACGGAAATTACTATAGTGGAAATGGCCCATGGATAAGGAAGGTTGTCAAGGCTACCCAGAAGCAGGAGGAGGAGATTCTGAAGGGAAGGACGGTAGACAGAAGAAACCCAAGACTTCTGAGGGCCTGGGAAGAAAAGGAGAGCTAGATCCTGAGAAGGCTCTGGAAGTAGCAAGGTGTTTAAAAAGGAGGATGAAAGACATTCTGAAAAAGGATAACACAAACAATCTGGAAGGCCGGCCAGCAACGGGAAAGATAGAAAATGTTGAGGAAGTATCTGACATTCTGATGAATAAAGGGCTGCAGGAGAGCCTACTAGATGAAGGAATTCTCAATGAAGTCAAGGGATGGCTGGAACCTCTTCCAGACAGATCCATGCCCAACATTAAGGTTAAGAAGAGACTCCTTGATGTACTTAAGAGCATGAAGATCCATAAGGAACATCTAATAGTCAGCGGTGTGGGAAAGATTGTTTATTTCTATAGTATAAATCCAAAGGAGACTAAAGAAGTAAGGTCTATGGCAAAGACGCTTGTCCAAAAATGGACAAATGAAGTCTTCAAGCCGGAGAATGACTAGGAGGATCTAAAGGAAGTGTCCCGTTTTGTACAAGGTCTGCCCCTCTACTTCTTAAATAAACAAAAATTCAAATAGATTGCTAACATCGTTCTTCCTGCAGAAATCCTCCAAGTATTTCAGGAACTCATATTTGCTCATGGTCATGTTCTTTCTGATAGGAAGGCCATTTATCCATGCAAAATAATAGTCGATGAGGTTGGATACCTCCTTTTCTATTGATTTTTTATTGGGACGAACATCTTCATTGGAAGATTCTCGGTTGACATGGTCTACTAGGAATGATATACCCTTGCTGGACACTAGAAACTTTTTTATTGTTTCCTTTTCATTGTATCTTCTCTGTTTATTTCTTCCATTTACTTCTTCTTTACCCATGTTCTAAGCTTAGGGATGTTTTTTGAACAATCACGAATCCTACTGTGGTCTTTATATTTCGAGGTAGTATTCATCAACAAAGGGTTTTTTCTGAAGCCTCTTCACCCACTCCTGCACAATTATTGCGCCAAGAAGGCAATCATGAACAACCGAGATGTTACTACATTCTCTACACAAATGCCTTTTCCCAAGTGGATGAAACCCCATACATCTGGAACATACATAGATCCCCGGGCATGTTGTCTGGCCCTTGCAATCAATAAGTATAACTAGAGTATATCCATTCCAGGCTTCCTCTGTTTGCTGTTCATCAATGACGGCTACCCTTATTTTTTCATTTATCTTGGTGATTTCATTAACAAACATTCTTTTGAAGGAGGAGATGACATGTTTATTTACAGTCACCCTTTCTACACCAAGGAGAACGAGGTTCTTTAGTATTTCTCCTCCAACATCATTGATCCTCTTTTCCCTTCCCAATACATATGGAGGGCCTTGTATTATGGCAACATGGGATTCCTCTATCAATTTCTGTGTATCTTTTCCAAAAAGCCTTATCTGACGGTCATAAAGATCATAGAGTTCCTTCTCCATGAGGTTAGAAAAATTTTGTGTTCAAAACGTTAATTTTCTTTACCCCCCATACCCAATGTCTGAAAAGAACGATGAGAACACCCACTCCAACGTAGCTGAAGAGAACAAGAACGTCTATTTTGATGTGTATGCAAACGAGGAGAGGCTCGGGAGGATTGTGATGAAGCTCTTTGACGATGTTGTTCCAAGAACAGCAAGAAACTTTAGGGAGCTCTGCAAAAGGCCTGAGAGAGCAGGATATAAGGGATCCATTTTCCATAGGATAATTCCTGGGTTTATGGTCCAGGGTGGGGACTACACTGCACATAATGGGACTGGAGGGGAAAGTATCTATGGAGACCGATTTGATGATGAAAACTTCAACCTGAAACACTCGAAAGAAGGCATACTTTCCATGGCAAATTGTGGAAAGCATACAAACGGGTCTCAGTTCTTCATAACCCTTGAGAAGACCCCATGGCTTGATGGAAAGCATGTCGTCTTTGGCGAAGTAATTGAGGGGATGAGCGTTGTGCACAGAATAGCCAAGTACGGAAGCCAAAATGGGCAAGTGGCAAGGGGATACAAGGTTGAAATAAGAGACTGTGGCATCCTCGAAACTAATTAAAGATCTTTACTTAAGCTTCTCATGCCCTCAACTTTTGAATCTTAGTAGCCCTAATAATGGAAAAGTTCTCCAAGTATAACGATCCTTTTTCTGGAATAAACCCATTTGTTAATTCTAGGAGAAGTTCCATCTCAATCTTTGGATATTTCAAAATACTTCTGAAGATTCCTCTTGTTCTACTTCTTCTAGGGACAAACATAAATGTTGTCCAGTTTCTGATTAGGATTAATTCAAATAAGAAGGTAAAGCCTAAAGTTCTGGCTTCTAATGCATCCTCCTTCCTTGACATATTTGTTTTGAAGTATCTTACAGGTATCAATAACTTCTACTATGTCACCGAGTCAGGCTTCATGGATGCTAGAAATGGACGTTTCTACAAAAAGATTGCAGAGCCTTGTGTGTTGTTCCCAGAGGGTTGTCAAACCAACAACAGGGCCATTCTTCAGTTTGTGAGGAATGTTGAGGTCGATCATGTATGTGGAATAAGGTACAAAGGAGAATGTATAAACATGTATGGAAATTTCATGAGATTCATCTTTGGATTTCTTGCATCTAGAAACATTGTGGATGTCAGGTTCAAGAAGAGTTCAGACCTGGATGATATCTGTAAACTTTCTTCTCTTCCGCAAGTGAAATGGACATCAAAAGATAAGGACAGGTTCATGGAGGAGTTTGTTAAGAAATCCTAAGCGGAATAAAGAGTTTAATTCTTTCTCAGAATGGAGCCCTCATTGTTGTCCTCAATAATGTATCCATAATCTTTAATGGCTTCCCGCACCCAGTCGCATTTCTGGAAGAAGTTCGAGTAGGGCTCTTTTCTCCTTGCCATTCCTCTAATGCTTTCTCTGAAGTCGCTGAGCATTTGTGCAACCAAATCCTCCTTAGAAGATGCTTGTGCTTCTCCTTCACTCAATCCAAACATTTCCATAATTTCCTTGATGTAATCCTTAACAACCAGAATTGTAGATGGGGATATCCCTTTTATTCTGATGTTTGTAAAGTTTATCATTTCCACAACCTTCCTCATCACAGTAGGTGTATCGATGTTATCAAGAATTGCGGCATGAATAGACTCTTGAACATCTTTCAGCTCTTCCAAAACTTCCCTGTCCACATCTTCCAAAGTCTTAAATCCTAATGTATTCTTTCTCATGCTTTCTGCTATAGACATAAAGTTGAAGATCTTCTTCTCGATGCTTTCCGCAAATTTGAGGTGCTCTCTCTCATAGCTCATGTCTTTGTTCCATTGGTGATATAGAAACAGAACCCTTAGCTGCCGTGGAGAAATCATTTCCAAAGCTTCCTTGATTGTTGTAAAGTTCTTTAGAGACTTAGACATCTTCAGCCCATCAATGTTCAGGTGTCCTGTATGAAGAAACCACCTCACCCAGGGCTCTTTCATGAAGTAGGCCTGGCATTGAGCTATTTCATTTTCATGGTGAGGAAAGGCAAGATCAATCCCACCAGCATGTATATCAAGGTCTCCCCCAAGAATATCACTAGACATTACACTGCATTCAATGTGCCATCCCGGTCTTCCATATCCCCACTTGGATTTGTATCGAGGTTCATTTTCCTTAGACTTCTTCCACAAAACAAAATCCCACGAACCTCTTTTATCTTTGTTCTCAGCACCTTCGCTGTTTATACCATCCTTACTCTTGAACAACGGATAGTTGTGCTTTTCTTGATACTTTTCTAGATCAAAATATACACTTCCTCCGCTCTCATAAGCAAATCCATTTGTTTCAAGCTTCTCAATAAACTTTACAATCTTGTCTACATAAGATGTTACAAATGTGACAAACGAGGGCTGCCTGACGTTTAAAGCCTCCATATCTTCAAAAAACTCCTCAGTATACTTCCTAGTGATTTCTTCTGTAGATGCACCACTTACATTGGCTCTGCTTATTATTTTATCATCAATGTCTGTTATGTTCATCACAAACCTCACATCATATTTTAGATAGTCACTCAAAACACGCCGCATGACATCAAACATCACATAGGTCCTTGCATGTCCTATATGGGGTGAGTCATATACTGTTGGACCACATATATACATCTTCACCTCGTTGCCTCGAGAAGGCACAAAGGTTTCCTTGGTCTTGGTAATTGAGTTGTAGAGCTTCAGAGATCTATCCATGGTCATTAGGGTTTTCTCGAATGTTTATATTTGAAAATTTTGAAGAGACTGATTTCACAGGACTCAAATACGTCTTATAGGAGGCTTGAAGTGTTATGGACCTTTTCTATCACATTCCTTGTTTCTTCTTCATCCACCTCTTGAGCAATTTCATTTGCCATTCTTTCCTTTTCAGATGTACAAAACACCCTAAAGCATTTTCTTTCTGTCATACTATGGGCTCATACATTCATAACACTCTTTATTTTGTTTTGGACTTTAGATTTTGTATTCAATCTCATCCTTGCTCACAAGGTCTACAACATCTCCAGTTTGCAGCACATCTTTTATATTCATCTTACGACCCAAAACAACCCCGTTCCTAACCAGAAGATCTCCACGGAATCCCATCTCCTCAAGCTTTTCGAAAACTTCCTCAATCATGAGTTCCTTGCAAAGATTGACCTCAATTGTTTTAGTGCAATCGACATGTATCTTCAATTCAATCCCAAACTCCCCAGAAGCCTGTCCCTGCCTATGGATTGTGATGCAATGATCTCCATCAAACCCTATTTCTTCCAACGTCAAGTGTCTTGAAACAGGAACAGATTTGTACTTCATCTTGATGGGAGAGCTTCCCTCATGGTAAGCCTTGTAAATACTCTCCAGTGTATCTGTTTTCTTCATATGAAATGTTTTTTTGGAGTTTTGATCAACAACCGTTACTTTACACAGCTCTTTCTTTTCACAGAAATCACTCCCAGGCTCCCTTGAACTGAGATCATCTGCATATTGGGCTTTTTCCACTCCTTGCCTCCTCCTGGCCTTTGAAGTTTGAGAACTCTGAGTGGATCCTTTTCTTTTCACTCTGGTTGGTCTTTGGTATTTTCTTACAACCTCGACCATACTTATCTCACTACTATCATTATCCATTCTCTCGGCAAGAACTATTTCATCAGAAGAATCGTCTCCCATGGACTCGAGGATGATTGTAGATATGAAAAAAATCATCGATGATGTGGAGACAAGCTCTAACCAGTCTCAAGCATGGTGTATGTTTGACACGAATGAAGACACGTGCTGGTTTTCAGGCCATGGCACCCAGCAGTCCATAGATATTTACCTGAAGCAGACACTATATTTGCAGAAGATCCGAATATTCTTCCAAAGAGGATTCCATTGCACAAAGGGAAAAGGATATGCGGCCTCGAATCACTTTTCTGGATATACCAGAATGGAGTTTCATAACGGAGGAAGCATGGGGTGTCTAGACATTAATCGGGATGGAGACCATATCAAAATAGTTTTAGAGGAAGGAGCAGACATGTACAACAGATACTGTATCTACAGAATAAGCCTTGACTTCTGATATCCCTTAGAATTTCATAACATTGGAGTATTTACATGGGAAACGGCTTGCCCTCTAAGGATGAGGATAGTTGTCAAGGACTTACCGTTGTCCACAACCAAGGAAGAAATTGAAAAGGAGTTTTCTAAGCATGGAAGGATAACAGATGTGTTTATGGCAAGAAACGGGCAAGGGAGGTTCCGAAGAATATGTTTTATAGGATACATGGAGGAAAAAGAGGGAGTGGAAGCCATAAAATACCGAAATGGGTCTCTATTCAAGAACCAGAAGATAAGATGCGAAGCTCTGAAAGAAGACATTGTTCAAATGGGCGAGTCTGAAAAAAGGATGGTCAAATACTCAAGAAAAATCTTCATCAGGAATGTTCCTATGGAAGTTAGTGAACAGATTATTCATGACACGTTCAAAGAGTATGGAGAGATTGAGGAAGTTGGACTATTGGATCTGAAGGAAGGAAAGGGGGCATATGTGAAGTTCAGTGAAGGAGAATGTGCAGTGGAAGCATATCGAAGTGTAAAGACCATTGGGGGAATGAAGGCAAGGATGTATCCGTGGAAGGATAAGGCGGAGAAATCCCAGTACGAACACTACAACACATTGTTCTTCAGCTTTGAGTCGGTCGTGAAAAGGATATGCGAAAGTGAAAGGATTGCTGCCAAAGATCTTGTTGACATCAATGACAAGGACTTAGGTGCCAGGATGGCCCTTATTGAAACACACCTAGTCCAAGAAACAAAGGAATTTCTTGAGAACAATGGGATTTATTTGGACAATCTTACTGGAGAGATTGATAAGAGGACATTGA
The DNA here is from genome assembly GCF_000280035.1 of Encephalitozoon romaleae SJ-2008. Classification (NCBI taxonomy): domain Eukaryota; kingdom Fungi; phylum Microsporidia; family Unikaryonidae; genus Encephalitozoon; species Encephalitozoon romaleae. Next base: position 43,617 of record NC_024903.1, read on the forward strand.
TAATTCGTAACATGGAGCTTATGAAGTGTCTAGACCTTGTGGATAGTGGATGCAAAATTAGCATTGCACCTTCTAAATGCCTAGCACTTCTTAAATTTGAAGAAGAAGAAGAGGCTAGGAAATGCTACAAAAAGCTGAGTCTGAAAAGAATGAAGGAGAAGGTCATCTACTGCGAGTATGCACCTGTGTGCAATATTCCAAAGGATACAAAAGAGGAAATGCCGAAAGATTATTCAAAAAAGGACCGGGCAATCAATAAGCTTCTTGTTAGGAATGTTCCATTTCAAGCCTCCGAGAAGGAAATTAGAAAGATATTTGATTCGTTCCATGTGGTGGATGTAAGGATCCCAATAAAAAGGGAGGGAACTAGTAGAGGGTTCTGCTTTGTGACACTAGGCTCTCCTGACGAGGTTGATGCAGCCATTAGGCATTTTGGAAGCAGTACCCATCTCTATGGAAGGCGCCTCGTTCTTGAAAAGGCAAAGTCTTAATATTTACATGATGGAATAAACCACGAAGTTCGACAAAATTTGGTAACCCCAATGAAAAGTATGATAAAAGCAGCAAGGCAGAGGATTTTGTCTCTGATATCTAGCAGCTTTCTTTTGTTTACATTAACATCTTTGGACTTCCTTTCTTTTGGAGCGAAGCTATTGAGCTCTGAGAAGAGCCATAGTAGGAACATTGGAAATGTAAGCGCAACTATGTTCTTATACTCTACAATAGCAGCACAGTTTGTGTTTGGTATGTTTAGTGGATTGGGAGGAGTGTGTGCAGGCGCTATATTTGAAGCACAAAAGGATACTCGCAAGATTCATAAGCTGTGCTTCAAAATGTCCTCCTCTCTAGGAGAAGAAATATCTACCACATATGCCTGTATATTTCTTAGTACCGTATTGTTTGCTCTGTTCTCCTACATTCTCAAAAGGTTTAGAATTGGAAACAGCCTCAGATACATCCCTGTGTCTGCTCTGTATGGAGTTATGGTATCCATAGGGATAATGTCTATTGAGTGTGGGTATGAGGAAGTATATACAATGACATGGGAATATGTTAATGGGTGTCTTGTGGTAACCATAGGACTTGCACTTTTGGCAGTGGCCTTGGACATAATGTTTCCTGCATACTTCCTGATGATTCCCATGCTCTCTTTTGGCATCTTTGCAGCATTCTATATCGTCTTTGCAGTTGCAGGAAAAGATACAGAATGGATGAGATCTGTGGGGCTGATTCCAAAGGCCGAGGATATCAACCTTGACTCGTTTGCAACTCTGAAGCTCCTCAGGATGGAAAATATAAATGTGGGGGCCATCAAGGCCAACTTGATGAACATCCTCGGACTATCTCTATTCAACTTAGTTCACATTGCTGTGAATGTACCAAGTTTTGCAGAATCTTTTGGTCTGAAAGCAGACTTGAATAAGGAGCTTGGAGTTCAGTCAGTTGCAAACATTGTATCTGCGTTCTTTGGATATCCAATTTATTTTATTTGTTCAACATCTATTTATTTCAACAAATCTGGAGGAAGAAGCAGACTCCATTCTCTTATGGGTGCGGTTGTAATATCCTCTCTACTTGTTGTTGGAGGGCGGATAAGAGAAAGTATTCCTCTCATTCTTTCCGGAACCATCCCCATGTTCATAGGATTTGGTTTCCTTTACTCGTACCTATGGCTTCCAATATTCAAACTGTCATGGATGGACCTTGTGACACTAATGCTATCTGCCTTTGTGTCCTGGTACCTAACACCTATATCTGGGCTTGTGTTTGGAATAGCTACTAATCTCATTTACATTCTAAGATCCTCTTTAGGTACGAACAAATCTGAAGGTACAAAGGTAAATCTCGAGTTAAATGAAAATGTAAAGTCATCAAACGAAATAGTAGAGGGAGAGGCGTATAGAATCGTGGATATTAGTTCCTTGACTTCGTTTGGAGACCTTAATGAGTCTGTAAGGACGATGAAGGTTCTTTGCCGGGAAAACATTCTTTTCGACCTCAGAGGATGTGGGCATTTCGGAGTAAATGCAAATATAGCCCTTGAGGAGGTAGCTGAAGCAATAGTAAATAATGGATACAAAGTGTTGATAGTAGGAAGTCCAACCAATCTGTATACTCATTTATTCAGGAAATACATGATTGACCCATCTTCCACTACCTCATTGGGTAAATGAATTGTCCTCTTATTTTTAACCTACTTATGTATAACAAGTCTTTATTTTTAATTTTCATATGAAAGTATTACTATATACTTCAAACTGATTGATGCAAAAAAATTGCTGACTTATTTTTCAAATACAGCCTAATTCCATTTCCATATAAGGAAATAGAAAGCGTATAAATATACTCTTGAAAAAAACCCATACTAAATGTTAAAAGTTAATAGTGAATCTATTAAGCGGACACTAAACATTCATGTCGCTTCAGCAGTGCTGGCATTCATTGGAGGAATACTTAAACTTTCAAGTACGTTCACGGAAAAACAACAAGTTAAGGATATTTCTAAACTTGGGTTAAGAGGCATTTTGGTTTTATCGTGTTTAGGATTTCTTTGGAATTCAGTGGATACTATGCTTAGAAGAGTTACAGCAGAAAGATTTAAGAGAGATAATGGCTTTTTAAATTCAAGTGTCATTGTGTCTCTTTTAGAAATAATTATGATGCTGGTTTGTATCAAGATGATGTTCTTCTACCCTCTTGTTGCTAATGGTGAAGGTCAAGATGCTGCTGCCCCAAGAGGTTTGCCGGAAGAGAGCAAGTTTGGTCTCTTTGGAGCCATATTCCTGCCTTACATATTTAGTGAGTGCTTAAGACTTCTTCTGAGTTACAGGAAAAATATGAAAGGAGATAAGATAATTCTAGCAATTATAATAACAGGATGTTTAGTAATGGGAGGACTGGGTATTGTTGATTACAAGAACAAAGGAAACTATATTGGTGGAGGGATATTTGCTATTGGATTATTGATGGTACTTGCCCGCCTTGGTTTCATGCATGAAGAGGATGTTCCAGTACTTGGTGAAGAAGACTCTGATGAAGAATTTGATTCTACTACCAAGTATGTTATCATAGGTGCCACTTTTTTATTGGTATTGGCTATACTGCTATGTTCACACAAGATACTATTTAAGGACTGTACCCTCATTGATTATCTTAAATCATTTAATCTCTTTGGTAATGCTGAGACGAATGGGGCACAAAATAACACTCTTGCTAATGCTACTAAGATGAGTGAGTCACAAGGTGACCTTGATGCTCCTCCTGATGGGGGTATAAGTGCACGGAGTGGTACCTCTCCTGGATCTGGGGCTGAGGGTACATCAGGTTAGGAAATGAGTTAATAAGGATCGCTTAGATAATTGATTGAAATTATCTCTGGTTCCACTCTACAAACCAAGGCAACAGCTACTCGTTATTAAAGTCCTTGAGTTTTTAAAATGTTTTATTTGTACAGGATTTTTGAATGGTGTTATGAATATGGTTTACTGATGATTTCTATATCCATTATGAAGTCCCCCCTAATTACCACCAACCCCAGGATCCTGCGCCTTGCTTCTTTACTTCCTTTTATCTTTCTAAATTCTTCTGTGTCATCAAGAACTGCATTCGTATCTCCATCCACAGCCAACATTGTTCCTTCCATCCATCTTCCATCCCTCATCCTGGCTTTCACTCTATAATTAACGTATTTTTCTAAGTTTGATTTCATGTAAAGGCCTTCTTATCGAGAGAAATATAAAGAAATCACATTTTATTCAGGGGGGTGGCACCAAGGATTTTCAGCCCATTGTGAAGAACAATCCTGGCAGAGGACAGAACAAGAAGTCTAGCTCTGGCAAGCTCCTTTTCCACACCCAGAACCTTCAAGCTGTTTATTGCGGCATTGATGGTGCTAGCAAGGTCCTGTAAATAGGTAACAATTCTTGAAGGCTCATAATCCTCTAGACACTTCTCTACAATGTGCTCGAACCATAAGAGCTTATAGACAAGATTAGTGACCTCTGGAACATGTATAAGTGTAAAATCAATTGTACTTATATCACTGTAGTCAATTTTGCTGTTTTTGACCTCGATGCTCTTCAACCTACAATGAGCATACTGCAGATATGGCCCTGTCCCGGAGGTGTTTCTGGCTCTTTTCTCAATGTCAAACTCATAGCCCTTGACTCTTCTGGCGGTAAAATCCATAACAAGTAGTGTTGATATGGCAAGAATCTCTGCAGTCTTGTCCATTTCAGCCATAGTGAACGAACTTTTGTTAGTATCCGACAGCATCACCTTCTTCATCACATCTGTCGATTCCTGGATTATGTCCTCAAGAAATTGAACCCTTCCTGCTCTTGTAGACATTCCAGCAACCAGCCCATAGCTCACATGTAAAAACTTATCTTCGTCATACCCAAGCACCCCAAGCACCTTGAAAAGATCTTCAAAGTGTTTATTCTGCTCACTAGATACAACATAAATAATCTTTTCTGGAGAGTAATCCTCAACCCTTTCAATTGCAGCTGCAATATCTCTTGTTATATAGAGTGTTGTCCCGTCATTCTTCATCACAAGTACCTTCCCCCTTTTTCCAAGGTCAAAGACCTTAGATCCATCTGCATCCGTCCTCACTAGCTCGCATGTCTCGACTATCTTTTTTCCTTTTTCATTGTACATGCTTTCACCAGAGTAGACGTCAAACCTCACATTCAATTTCTCATAAAGGGTTTTGTATCTTTCGATGCTTAACTCCCGGAACTTCTTCCAAAGGCTTATACACCATTCATCCTTCTCTTCCTCCATCTTCCTGAAAAGATCCTTTGCCTCAGAATCAACATCTGGGTTTTCCTTTGCATCACTGCTTATTTTCACATAGACATTGAGCAGATGCTTGAGTGGATCCCTCTCCAACTCCTTCTCATCTCCATACTTACCGTATCCAAGCAAAACAAACCCAAATTGCTTTCCCCAGTCTCCAAAGTAGTTTATGCTAGTAGTCTCGTATCCAGAAGCCTTCAGTAGGTTCACAATGAACTGCCCTAGTATTGTTGTCCTGAGGTGTCCCATGTGGAAGACCTTTGCAATGTTAGGACTACTATAATCCACAACTATGCGCTTGCCTTTACCAATATCATTGCTTCCAAACGTATCTTTGTTTTTTTGGATGTATCCAAGCACGTCCCTTAGTATTACCTTCTTGTTTATGTCAAAACAGACAGAGGATCCTCTTATTACTATATTCTCAAAAAAATCAACGTTGGCCCTAACAAGTGCTTCATATAACTCCTTAGCATCTTCTTGTGCAGTTGATGATATCTTGATGAGGAAAAGAGTTACATTGGGCTTCCTTGGCTGGAAAGACTTCTCCATACATCTCTCGACTTCCTCAGGTGTGAATTTTGAAACCTTAGATATCTGGTCTACAATCTTCTTGAAAAATTCATTAAACATTTCTTAGGGTGCCAGCCTCCCAGTTTTTACAGTCGAGAGATCTTTTAGATAAAAAGAGAAACAAAAGATATTAAAGTAAAAGCTGGATCTACATCCAGCGGCCTCTCAAGTTATACATGTCGTCCTTACGCAGGGGCCATGCTAATCTTCTCTGTGTTGTTCCAAATCAATGGCGGTAGAATACTACAACCCCTCTTCACAATATTTTTTTTATCCCATCCAGTCGTAGCCCATGCTTCCTAAACCTCGATGTATTTGGTGGGCTCCCATCCAACCGCAAAGACACAAAAAACAATTGGTCTAAGAATTAGGAGACCATCCAAATTCAATTGGTGAGCAGATCATTAAAAGTTTCGCCCTGTCACATTACAAAGGGAAAAAGATGAAACAAGGAACAGGCCAAGACCTTAGACTATGGGTCGAAAGTGTTGTTTCAAGAGTATCATCTGGAACAGACATAAACGAGGTGCTTCTGCCCAATACCAGGATAAAGATCTATGTCTTCTTTGTGAATGGAAGAGTTTTGTTCAACCTGTCTGATCTTGCGAGCGTGTTTAAATGCTTTGGTGTTTGTGCAAGCCCCTCCCAGATACGTGAATACATGAGGTCTGCAGGACATGTAGAAAAGTTGGAGCGGTTTAAAGATTTCTTCGGAGAGCAAGGCTTAGAAGTTGTATGTAGTGATGCCATAAACACTAAGGTTCTTGAGAGCATGGAGTCCTTCATGTATGATGGGAAAAGGCCCCATCAACTTGAAGGCGTAGACAAAGAGCTTTCTAGCCCCGGGCTTTCTTGCGGAGAGTATAAGCTTGAGACGCAGAAAAAAGGCTTTGAAGGATTCCATAATGTAAACGAACTATACCCTTTTAATTGTCAATGGACAGATAGCATCATGGACGGTATACTCAAGAACATATACACCAGCGATGGCAAGAGAGCCGAAAGCAATAGTATAAGTAAGGAGAGGTCCGATTCTACAAAGCCTGGAAGTAGAGGAAGGCACATGAAATACAGTGGAAGTCTAAAGGACCGCCCATTTGTATGCACATACAATGAGTGCAAGCGCGCCTTCAAAAGATACGAGCATCTGAAGCGTCACAATTTGATGCATACAGGTGAAAGACCTCATAAATGTAAGTTTCCTGGATGCTCCAAAGCTTTTTCCAGGTCAGATAACCTATCTCAGCACTACAAAGTTCATACCACCACAACTGAGATGCATGCAAAGAGCTATGGATCTTATAGATACTTGAATAAAGAGTTTAACTAGACCATACTATTCTTCCACCTTATCTGATCCATCAAGAGTTGAATTTGATGAATTGACATAACTCGTCTGCATTCGAAGTTTAATTATTTCGTCTTTCATGTCTGATTCCTTCTTCAACTGTATAGATGAATCTTCTATTTTGTCTTGGATGTTATCTTCCCCATCTATCCTTACACACCCATTTTCAGTGATGTATATACCATTCTTTGGATCTGTCCTTATACTCAATGTTTCATTACATCCTGTACATTTGATATAAAACCGATGGCTCTCAACTCCCAGATAATCCTTACCCTGAGCCACTTGTCTAGTAGCATTATGCCTTTTGTTCTTGTATATGTAAGCTCCGCATGACAAGCACTTGATCGTAAATGGAGTAGCTAGCCTTGTGGCTGCACCCTTTGACTTTGACTCTTTCTTTCTGTTTGCTGTGCTTTTCATCAAGGCCATAGATTATCATGATTTATTTCCTATATCTCTCGTCGTGAAGGAGGACCTGCTGTATACGCCTAGGGTTCGTAGCTCAGAGGTAGAGCAATTGATTGCAGATCAATCGGTCACAGGTTCGAGTCCTGTCGTGCCCTTTCTTTTGCACAAATCTCTTTTTTCCGCCCCATCCATGGATGAAATGGAAGTTCTTAGGAAGTTAAAGGAAATATCAGCCCGTTCCAAAGAGCTAGATTCAAAACTCCTCGAGACAACCAAGTCCTTTGAATTATGTGCCGATGTTTCCTCGGAAATGGAAGCCATCTCCAGTAAGATTGCAAAGGTTTTTGCTCTCTACAGAGACCTTGTTGGCCTATTGAGTAAATAAACGTCTTCTCAAAATGGTTTTATTTAATGTCTCTTACCAGAAGTAAGCATATTCTTCTAAAGATTGCTGGATGCCCCCTATAGCAGACGTTATTGTACCAAACCCCTTCAGAGTTCGAGACAAAGTTGATGGTTCCGACAGGGAAGTACAGCGACCCCATAAGATACGAAAGAAATATGAAGTAGAAAGGGGACTTGTCCCTGTTCTCAATCGTCTCGATAAAGCGGATTATGTACTTGCTGCTCACTATTGTCTTTATCTTTGTTCCATTTACTATTATTACAACTCTATCTCTTGCAGGATTTATAAGCCTCAATGTGAAATAAAATCCCTCAAAGTCTTCTTTTTTTATCATTAGTTCCTCTTTCATTTTTCTCGAGGCTTGAAGGTATGTCTTTGTTTGGAATTCATCATTAGACACTTCTGCTTCAACGGCAATCTCTCTAGGAGATGGGAACATTATCATGCACAACACAACCGCTATTAGTACCCCAGTGATAACCATCAGCTTGGGTGTTAAAGAGTTATACCCAAATCTCCCATTTTTGATCATCTGCTTCTTAAATCGGGGTGCCGGCCAACAGTTTGTTACATCTCATGCATAATAAAGGGGATATCATAGATCCAGAATGTGGAGCCTGCAAAAGACTGGAAGACCAATAAGATTCGTCATTCATACAAACCTTTGATCATTTTGGATAGTGGGCCTTCCCCGGGATCCCTTCCCTCAAATATGTCTCCGACACATTCTAATCCCATTCCACTCTTCCATTCTCCTTCTCCAAACATCTCTTCCAGTCTCTTTATCGTTTCAGCCAACTCAAAGTATTCCGAGGTTTCAAGCCTGCACTTCAATATTATCTCCTCGAGTAGAACCCCATCTATTCTCTCCTTCACATCCCGCTTTATGGCGTCATAAGATAAGCATTCCTTATAGTCATCAAGATACCTTCCAACGTCAATCACCAGATTCCGGAAGGTTCTGCTCGGGTCATGGAAAAACCTTTTGATTGGCCGAAGCCCCTCGCTTGTATCGTTAGCTGCTAATGACATGATCAGCTTGAGATTTTCACTATTGAATTCAGAAATCCTTTCTAGAGATCCTGTCACAGCCTCATGGAGCATATCCTGAGCATTCCCATTCTTCTTTACATTCACAATCTTACTCTCCATGTTCAGCCTTGTGTCAAAAACAACCTCGCTCTCCTGATCTAACAAAAATGCCTTGAGCCTTTCAAACTCGCTGTACACCCAGCAAAGAACCTTTATTTCCTGCCTGTTTATATACCTGAGACTTTCTAGGAATACTTTGTTGTAATCGACAATTATCTGAATTGCATCGTCCATCTCAAAGATAGGATCCAGTGCCCTAAATCTGTAGATATAGAGAAGACATTCCCTCAAAAGCTCCCTGTATCCACCAAACCATTTCACATGCCTCGCTTCATGTATTTTCGATAACTTCTCACGAACATACTTCTTTTGTTCTTTACATAAGGCATCTCCCAGTTCGGAAAATTCAAGAATAATGCCGTAGTCGTGGCAAACCTCATATCTGAACTTCAGAATCTCCATTCCAAGATGCAGCATCAGATTTCTCTTTTGCTTACTACTACACCCAGATATCTCTTCTATTTTCGTCCTTATCAAACCACACACCCTGGATACCAGTTCTTCAAATCTTCCATCAAATTCACCTTCCTCGACATCTTTCTTGTTCAAATCTAGGTATATATCAAATACCACTTTACTTTCTTTAAGCTTTGCAAGGATAAAATCAAGGAACCACTCAGGCTTATCCAATCTATTAGAATCCCTGTCGCTCAAGAAATGGTATTCAAATCCTCTTGATATCTTTTCATAAAGAAAGCTCTCCATCACTTTTTCGGAAAAGTATTGTTCATATCTACTCAAGAACTTCATGTTGAACACAGCCTCATGCATCCTCCGGTCATCCTCCAGCTTCTTTTCCATCTGGGACAAAATATGCTTCCTTAGCTTCTCTTTTTCCTCACTATAGAATCTTGTCAACCGCCTTCCAAGATTTCGGAAGATATTTCTTTCAATTAGACCTTTAATCTTTGTGAATTCCCCAAATGTCGAAAATGTTGCTGAGGGACGGATTCTGGATGCCTCTTCAAATATCTCTCTGTACAGGCCCTCAAACTCGTTTCTAGCCTTTTCTAAGGCCCTCTTCTTGTACTTAGAAACCTCATCCTTCAGACACACGAACTTTTCTCTCTTTTCAAGAAGAGTTAGCTCCATCTCATGGATTTCTTTTTTCACCGCCTCTATTGCTTCCCTCTTCTCTTTGGCTTGTCTGGCCAGGTGATTTCTGTGTTCGATCCTGTCGCTTTCCTTTTGTTTAAATTGCTGTAGCTGATGTTCCAGGTGGTTCTTCCTCCTCAAGAGAATATCCATCGATGGGCCATCACAAGAATTTATAAAATTGGCACACATCACTAATATCTCAAGGCAACCGCAATATCTTATCTCTTCTAGAGAGACAAGCCTTCAGGGACCTTCCAGCCTTGGTATAGCATTTCAGTTCGAAAAAATTTACCCCTATGAAGTTGAAGGCCTCAGAACCAATGGCATTCTCAAAGGTAAACATGACAACCCCGATAACAAAGGAGTACAGGATTCACGGAAGTGCCATGCCCACGGAAGGCGATCCAAGGCCTCAGATATTTGTTGCAACCATCTTCACGAAGAACCATGTGTTTGCCAAGGCAAAATTCTTCAAGATCCTTGAGAAGAAGTACAAGATTAAGGCATCCAAGGGGTTGATCATCAACTGCGAGAGAATTCCAGAGCCTTCATTCAAGGAGGTCCAGAACTACGGGATCCGCTTTATCTACCGCAGCAGAAGTGGGGTTCACAATGCATATAAGGAATGCAGAGCAATAAGCAGGTGCGGGGCCGTTGACCATGTTTTAAGGGAGCTGGCTGGGAGACACAAGCTAAAGAGATCTGCAGTGGACATAATAAGTGTGGAGGCTATTCCCTTTGAGTCTCTTAGAAGGTCAAAGACTATGGAGTTTGCTGATGAGAATGTCGAATTCCCTGTTTTCACTAAGATTCTCAATACGAAGAGTCTATTGATTCCTTCAGATTACAACCCTTCTGACTAACTCCGCTTTGCCTACTATTAAAGCTTATTTTATTCATTTATATTTCTTCCAAGGCGGATTTATTCTGAGTATACATACCCTAGACCTTGAAACCATGAGTGTAGCTGAGACTTACAGCCTTGAGAGAATGCAGTTGATGTTCAATGAAATCCAGTTGTGCGATACTAAGAAGTATTCTGAGTCTCTAAAAGAGGTTATTGAGATGCTGATTGGACAGGACCTCTTCGAGGAGTTTTGTAGGATCTTAAATGTTGTACTTACATGCAGGAAGCCGAATATACCATCAAGGATATCCAATTTCCTCAGAAGGATATTTGAGGATCTGGTCGATATGCCAAAGGGGGCAGAGTTTGTTTTTAAAGTGCTTTTTTACCTCGTCAAGCTTACTGAATCAAAGGTCGTGAAGATAAGAAAAAACTCGCTTTGCATCTTAAAGCTGGCCATGGATGTGGTACAGCCGGAATCTATTGACGAAGGAGTCCTAGGAAAGATCTCGGAAAGACTGTTTGACAAGGAGAAATCAGTAAGAAAAGAGGCACTCAGACTTCTCTCTGGCTATCAAGAAATGGGACTGAATCGAAATGTGAAAGTTGTGAATCTATTCAAGGATATAGTCAGATATGATCCAAATGACGAGGTAAGGACCCTTGCATTGAGCTTGATTTCAGTGAATCAATCAACCTACGGATGCATAGTTGAAAGATGCATGGACATAAATGGAGCAATAAGAAAGATGTTCTATGAGCACTGTCTTCCCGGAATTGATTTAAAGAATCTTTCACAAGACAAAAGAATCCTTTTAATGGAGAAAGCTGTACTAGAAAGGGAGTTTGATGCAAAGGGATTGCTAGTAGATTCCATAGTTTCTGCATATAGGTTACCTTCGGAGTTAAGACCCATGTGTGCGTCATTTTACAGTAGATCAAGCCAAAAATATCTGGAGACCTTGCTTAAGGGGATCTTCGAGAGGGTGGGATATGAAAAGGAGTTTGAGTATCTTCTTTCGAACCCTTCGGAAGAAAACACGTTTTTGTCAAGGATTGAGCTATCGTACATAGAGGAGCTTTTCGGAAGGGATGACTTAGGTCTACCAAGTCTTGAAAGTTTTGTTTCTGTGATGTACCAGTCGTGTCTTTCTGTTGTTGAGTCTTTAGATGCACCAGAAAGAGGTGCGCAGGTTGAAATAATGAAGAACCTGTTTAGGATTGCAAGGTTTTATGACTTCTTTAACGAAACATCTCGAAAGTATATTCTTAGTACGGTTTACAAGCTCCTTGCAAAGAACTCTGTGGAAGAGGTTGTGGAAGAGGCCATGCAGATGGCAAGTCTTGTTTGTGACGATGACCTGAATAATTTCATAGGGAGCATCATAAAGAAAAATGCAAAGGCATCCCCGAGAGTATGCTTGATGGTATGCAAGCAGGTTATGAAGCACATTCGCCCTCTCGGCAGACTCCATGAAGCAATAGTAGAGGAAATTGTCCTCCCTAACTTGGGACTACAAGAAACAGCTGCAGAGATACTTGAAGTTGGGTTTCATTATATCCTTACCAAGCCTCATCATGCCATTACTCAAAGCCTTATACAAAACATAGAAATAGACAGTAAGGTGTTTGAGATGTGTGTAGACCTTGCCCTCTGTTCTGATGACCCGGAGTTATTAAGCCATGTTTTGAGGTACTTGGAGAAAGAACTTGAATGTAGGGAAAGTGAAGGCATCATAATTCCCGGTTCTAAGATAGTGCTATCACAACTTGAAATTCCAAAAAGCCTTAGAGACAGATTGATTGGATTTGCACTCGAGAGATACTATTATACCCAGGACGACCATCTCAAGCAGTATTGCAGCATATTATTCTTTGAGTTGTTTTCGGAAGACAGCACACCTCTCATTTCTGTATTCTGCGAAGTTCTGGAGACATTGGTATGCTCACAAAAGATATTTATCGATCAATCTCTCTATTGGATAGGAAACAGCAAGTACCCCAACGGATCCCAGCTACTCTTCTACAAAATTTGTGTTTACCTTGCCGGGGGGTACGGAACGGATCAAACCAAGAAGGCCTTACTCAAGGTTCTTGAAAGAATCGAAGTCCTAAGGTGCTGGGATCCAGATATAACCAAAAAGATTCTGTTCTGCTGCACCTTGATGGCAAAAAAACTTGGGGGTAAATTCAACACAAGCGAAGTAATGGGAAGAATCATGGAGATAGACGATGGGGTGCCTATCTCTAAGAAAGATCTATGTGATGTAAAGAAAGATTTGGAGAGCTAAACATTCTTTATTTTGTCATTCTTGGGCCTCTTTCAAGCTTTTCTTGAGAAATTCCAAAAGCTTCTTCGATAGTATCTTTTCTTTACTCTTACTTAGATTGCAAAGCATGAACAAGCAGTGATATCTATCATTCTTTATGATAGCTCGTATCAAACAGCTGGTGTCAAGAATATGGAAGTAGTCTAAGGATATTAGAAACATTTTTTTAAGAAACTTCTTCGAAAGATTGAACCTTGCCATGCTTCCAAGCAAACGGAGGAATTCTTCTGTAGATCTTCTCTTAGTCTCATTGAATCTAGATATTCCATGCATATCTACAAGGTGTAGAATAAAGCTTGACTTAGCAATTCTATTTTCATAAAACATCCCTGTGCTATCTATGATTTTCCTAAGTAGAATAGAGATCGCCATAAGCTCTCCCTCAACCGGCGTAATGGCTAGCTCATTCCATATAATGGCTGCGAGTACATTCACGTTATCCTCATCTATATTCTTTGTGTCTACTCTCCTAAGGATGTCTTCAGAGACTGGACATCTGCATTCTATATCTTTCTCTTTATGTGGTGCATTCGAGTAAGCATCATTCTCAATGGCTTTGTCCATTAGAGCATACTGTACAAATAACTCACCGAGTATTTCGTACTTCATACACCTGATTCTGTAATCTTCATTGTCTAAGTACACTAATCCATCAAATATCCTCCTAAGAATCGATCTTCTCAGACAGTCCTTTCCAACAACAATCTTCATAAAGTATAAATACATACACAGTCTCTTTGCATCATTACATCTGCTGATAAACTCCATGGACTGAAGAATGAAATCCTCCAGCTTTGGCCTAAACTCAATCCCTATTAGATTGATCAGAATTCTAGGGCTATCTTCAAGCCCATTGAAGGCATACTCAAGAAACTTATCATAATCTTCTATTATCATCTTTTGAATCTCAAATCTTCTGGAAATGTTGCATTCAAGAACTTGCTTTGGAGACTCGCACAGCTCTAAGTATTTTCCGATCACATTGATGTGCATTGGAATATGATCGGCATCCCTAAAAAACCTCTCGATTCTCTTCAAATCATTTGTCTGAAGAATATTTCTTGTTGTCTCTTTATTTACCGGGAATAGTTCCGCCACCCCATCTTTAACGTTGTGTCTTTCTTGGATTCTGGATATTACGTCAGACACATCCTCTCCTCTTTTATACATCCAGACAAGTCTGTTAAATATCTCTTCGTTGTTTCTGTACTTCCCTCTATCCAGGAGTTTCCTAATCAAATCTGGGGAAAACACTTCCTCAATGCTATCATTCACAGCATCGTAGTCATTGTCTTCAAGTAAATGCCCAAGAAGAAGAAGCTCTGAAATGAAAAACAGCCTTCTCCTTGTTTTAAACTTCTGAGCACACACCCTATAGATATCTTCAAACTCTGGTCTTTTGTGAAAATAGAAGAATTCATGTATTTTTCCCTCAGAGTTATCATCTAATCGAGACACGGATTCTAGCACATGTTTCATGGAGACCGTTGCTGCTTCCCTTATTCTACTCCTGGTCTTTTGGTCTTTGAGAAGGCAGAAGTAGAAGGATAAAAGGCCTGGAGCAAATTTTGTAATGAGAGAAGATGGTATTCCATTAAGTAAACGACTATGAGACAAGGGATCTTTCCCGAACATGTCCATTGTTCTTTTCAGTAGATACGCTACAACTTCGGAGGAGCCCAATGGATGTGAAATACTTAGTATCTTGTCTATCTGCTCTTCTAAATCTCCACTCTTCTTGATTATCTCGTATATTCTGCCATCCATTTAGGAATATGGGGAACCAGAATCCAAATCCTAATTTCTCCAACTTCTCGCAACATCAAGGTATGGATCAAGCCGTTCCGGTGATTCTAGAACATCCTTTAACCTTGGAAAATCCTCTAACTTTACGGAGTCCAAGTCTGAAGGATCAATGGGAACAGAGATGATCTCTGTGCTTGGATGTACAGAAAACGGCATCTTTATAAGGTGCTTACTCTTCTGAGTCACTTCCTTATCAATTCTTATGTACATTCTTTCAAACAGTACAGACTCTTCCAGTCCCTCACTTTCGAAAAAAGGAGAATACTCCCTCAATATCTTACTGTATTCCTCAGAATACATCTTTCTTTTAGCCACACAATCATAATATCTCACTATCTCTCCTCTTTCAATATCACTCAACTCAAGAGCTGTATCATCAAACACCCAGCAGTGTACTCCCCGTCTTCCCGAAAACACAAATCCTACATTCTTGAACCCAAGCTCTTGTTTCAATGAATAATCAAGGATCTTCACAGCTACCTTTATCAGCACCAGACATTTGTTGCATATAAGCTTTTTCGAGCAGCATTCCCTGGGGTAGTCGGTTAGGTCAACATCAAAAACTAATTCCTTTCCAACAATCTTTGGAGCATTATGCTTTGTAGGCCTATCTCTGTAGATGGCTCCAACATCAATTCTCTCAGGAACAATCCCCAACAACTTCTTTCTGAATTCATCAGCCGTCCTGAATGTCAGAAACCGGATGTATCCGCCAGATGCCAATCCGAAAGAGACCTCACGGTTCTCATCTATTCGGAGGCATTTGAACATGAGGTCTATGGGAAACAGGGTTCTGTAGTATGTCCGAGCCAGCTGCTGGTCAAGTCCCATCTCAAGGATTAAAACAATATTTTATTTCTATGTTGTACATGCTTGGCCAAATGGATGGACTGCCTCCTTCCAAAAGAAGTTGAATATCTGGACTCCTATCGCTGTAAAGGAAAACGCTAGGAAGCGCTGTACATCTATCTCCCTAGATAAATATACATCAGAGACAACGGCAGAAATACCCGTGACAACGTTAAGCAAGGTAGATCTTTCCACAGTGTCCAGGAATAGAGAAATCTCCGATAGCAAATATGTTGTTAGAACCTCAATAAGAAAAACTATATATATGATCGGAGATGAAATAATTTTGACATAGTTGGACTTTTTACTGAACACTTCTTCTGCAGCATAAAACAAGGAGAAGAAGGTCAGGAAGAATGTATATGTTGTCATATAGCACCAGAATCTCCTGAAATCAACAAGGGCCGGCTTGATCTTGGACTCAAATATGGCAAGGCTGATTGAGTTGAACAGCCCGGACAGAGTTCCAATGAGCATATGGAATGGGATGGAAAATCTTTCTCCAGAGGATATCTCGATAAAGAACCCTCCCAGAATCATCAGTATCCCGACACACTGGGTAGACGAATATCTTGTGCCATTCCAGGCTGTTGCTATAAGTGCTGTGAATAAATATTGAAGATCGGAGGAAATGACGTATGATATTGAAGAGGCTTTATAGTAGTATGAGACCATACCCAGATATCCTCCGATGAAGCTCAGACCTGCAATAATAAATGCGTACTTCATTTTGAAATCAAATGATTGTATATTTAGATATGATATCATCATTTTTGCAAAGCTTGAAACGAGCATCAACAAACCTCCAGCCTTATAATTTACAAGTACCACAACTTTCAAGACAGAAAGTATCACAGCTGCAACTATGTTCAATATTACAAATGCTTCTAGCTTCTTCTTACTCCACATACACCCTCGGGGCTTTATTATTTAGATTTAAACATATCAGTAGATTAGTCCAATACATCAATTGAGTAAGTAGCTGCCGTGAACACCATTAGTGTATCCAGTTTGCACAAGACGGAGTATTTGAGCAATGGAAGAAAATGCGGCATCACAGATTATTTCTCTGGGCGTGATCCCCTTCTGTTTCAGATGTTCTACACCGTGGAGATTGAGGACAGAATCAAAGTTTCCTTAGAAAGTAGCCTAGAAAAGGAAAGAGAGGTTTTTGAAGAGCTGAAGAGAAAATATGTTGGAAGAGTGCTAGAAGATGGTAGTATATGTGTGCTTGTGGTGAGAGTGGCAAATGTTCATGAATATAAGGTGTGCGATGAATTTCTGGTGGCAAGAGTGGAATTTGAAGCACTGCTCTTCAAGTTTTTCAAGTATGAAGTGGTGTGTGGAACGATATTGGAGCAGAATGAGGATGGAATAAAGCTTGGTGTGCCCTTCTTCTCTAGTCTTTTTGTTAAGAAGGGAGACCTACCGGACATGACGGAAAAGGTGCATGTGAGTGATTGTGGAGAAAATCAGCTTGCTTGGGTGTGGATATACAGAGGGAACAAACTGTACTTCAGAAGGAATGCTTGTGTAAGATTCCGAGTTCTAGGCTGTAAGGAGAAGTCATCCCTTGTTTTGTGTAGCCTCGGGGAGGCCGGATTAGGTCCATTGGAATGGTGGGTGTGAGGCTGATGGTCATTGTTTTGGGTAGTGTAAATGAAGTATCTTATGGCCCTTATGGAGAAAGTGAGGCACGACAGTAATGAGAGACTGGACATGATTATAAGAAATCTACGCGAGCTATCTGCAGACCTAGATCATCTCCTACTTTTAGGATCTGATGTCAAGGAATTAGGCAGAAATCTTGACAAGTTCCTGTAACATTTCTGGCTGGAAGGTTGCTTCCTAAGAATAAAGAGTTTTTCCGAAATTAGATAGGATCCCTTGAGTCTGCAATGAAAGTTCAGAAGACCATTGAACTTATCAAGCGGTCCTATGGCCAGCCAATATTGTTCCATAGGCTTCATTGCCACTTAGCCTATATTCTTGGGAAGAGTAACCCACTTCATGAGGTGCTTGACGACTGGTCTAGAATGCTAATCTTCAGTGCAACCCGGAACAGAGGCCAGAACCAAGGCCTTGAAGGAAAGATTCTGTCGTTTCTGAAGGAAATAAGGCCTCCGATGAATGACAAGGAGACTAGGCTGAAACTGTGGATAGTCTTGTACTATATGAGGAGTAGATCCCCTAGCCAAGCAAATCATCTGGTGATTTTTGAGCTTGTCTCTAACTTTATGGGAGACTCGGCCTTTGTGGACGGGCTGATTCTCTCGATACTTTGCGGAGTCATCACCTGTAGTAATTTTGGGCTAGAGAGAAATAAGAAGCTGAGAAATGATACAATTGTTTATTTGCTTGAGGTAATAAAGGGAAAGTCTCTAGATGGACTGAACAGAGCTATAGCTCTTCCATGCTACATAGATCATGGCATCGAGCCTCCAAGTCTTCGGGACCTGAGTATTGGAAATGATGTGCAGACCCTTATAGTTTTGGAAAATGTGTGTTTTTATGCAAAGTATAGTAAATCCGTTGAGTTTGTGAAAAGGATAGTTCCTGACAAGGTGTCTTTTGTTGATTGCTTGAAGAGGTTTATCTCCAGGTCCTTCTGTGTGGATAAAAGAGAAGATTCTGAGTGTACAATTGCAGACGGTGTTATTGAAAGCTTTTCGATACTAGATGACATTAGGAAGGCATATAAAGAGGCCCGGGATAAGAAAAAGTTTGTATCAAAGATAATAGAATTTACGATGGAGTTAGATAAATAGGTGTTTGGTTTAGTTATAAGTGTATGTAAAAAGAGAACGCCCTGGGTGGGACTCGAACCCACAATCTTCTGCTTAGAAGGCAGACGCGTTAGCCATTACGCTACCAGGGCCTGCACGCTACAGGCTCAATACCCAATACCCCAGGCCACTAAAAGAATTCCAAACCCCTGCGAAGCCCTTTATGCGTGAGGTGATAACATTGCAGATCGGTCAGTGCGGAAACCAAATGGGAGGAGAGTTCTGGAAGGTGCTATGTAAGGAACATGGAATATCCAATTGTGGAACCCTTCAGGACGACAGAGATCTGGGGGATAGAAAAGATGTCTTCTTCTATCAAGCAGACGACAATGTATTTGTTCCTAGAGCCATACTTGTCGATCTGGAACCTAGAGTTATATCCCAGGCCTCATCCTTCTTCAACCAGGAGAATATCTTTTTGTCCAATGAAGGAGGAGGTGCCGGAAACAACTGGGCACATGGATACTATATGGGAAAGACTATGGGAAATGACGTGGTAGATATGATTCAGAGAGAGGCCGAGGGATGTGATTCTCTCGAGACATTCTTTCTGCTCCACTCTATAGCAGGAGGAACCGGGTCGGGGTTTGGATCCTTACTATTGGAGAGAATAAGAGAGGAGTTTCCCAAGAAGATAATCCAGACATACTCCATATTTCCTAACAACGATGAGTCTAGTGATGTTGTTGTACAGCCGTATAACTCCATACTAGCCCTTCAAAGACTTATAGAGAATTCTGATTGCATCATTGCTATGGACAACTCGTCACTCGGAAGATATACCCTGGACTCTCTACGTATCGGCACGCCAACCTTCGATCATATCAATCTATTAATATCGACAGTTATGGCAGCATCTACAAGTACTGTTAGATTCCCTGGATACATGTACTGTACCCACCAGTCGATAAACAGTTGCCTTGTGCCCCTTGACCCACTCAAGTTTATCGTTCCATCATACACTCCTTTTCTGTGTGATGAAATGTCCAGGATTGTCAGAAAAACAACATGTTCCGACATCATGCGAAGGCTTCTGCTGCCTAAAACCAGGCTTGCAAGTTATGACCAATCAAAAGCACAATCTGTTGTGTCGATGCTCAACATATTCCATGGAGTTGAGGATTCTGGGGAAGTGTCTAGGACGGTAATGAGGTTTCTTGACAAAGGAATGGTTAACTTTGTTCCATGGATGCCTCCTTCTTTCAATATTGCCCTTGGGAGAAGAATTATCAACAATACAAGCCCAAACAGGATTTCAGGACTAAGTCTTACAAACTCAACAGGGATCTCTTCAATTCTATCAAAGATATCGGGGCAGTTTGACAAGCTTAAGAAGCAACGTGCATTTCTGGATATCTATAAGAGATTTGGTGTCGAGCTCGAGATGTTTGACCAAGGAAAGGAAGTTGTCCAGAAGACTCTTGAAGAGTATCACAAAGCAGAAATGTCAACATATCCAGGTAATTAAGGTATAGTGAAGTAAATTCAATTATTGCCACATTATTTATTATTGTTTATGCTAAGGGACTTAGTGGCCTTATGCAGAAAGGAGGCAAATCCTTTTGGGACCTTTATTCCATCAACGCCCTCGAAGTTCCTCTTTGGTAGTCTATTGAGCATTTCGTCACTCTTTCCTACCATGACAATGCCCTCGTACAGGAATGTAGACACAAGGAGAACAATCTGGTCGTATTTCTTCCACACTCTTTCCCGTGTTGGTGTCTTGATGACACTGACAAATGCTGTTGTAAACTCGTCAAAGACCTGGCCTATAAATGCCTCGTTGACTTCCAAAGGCGAGTATATTACCAGAAGTATCTCATCCAATTTCTTACACATAACAATTCTTTCGTGGGATACCGATATGATGTCCCTGTCCTTTGTGCTCTTCTCCACAATCTTTGCAGCTATATCCTCTTCTTTTGAAAAGATTCTTTTGTAGAGGATCTCTCCTTGGACATCTACCACGACTAAGCCTTCGACATCAAAGAGGCTCATCTAGGGCTTATTCCATCACTTTATTTTGCTGTTTGTTTACCTTCACATCCCTTAGAGATGTTGCATGAGCTAGATTTTATTTCACAAGAGACAATCACAAGCATCTCGTACAATAAGGACCTGCTCGTTTCTTCGTGGAGTGGTGAGGTTATGCTGTATTCCGGAGTTACTTTTGAGGCCAGAGGGTCTGTAGAAGCAGAGACCCCCATCACTAAGGCTATGCTAACACCTGAAGCAGTGATTGCAGGAGACATAGAAGGTAATGTCCGGATTTATGACAGACGTTTGAATGAGATATCAAGGATTTTGAGCGGAGTGGGTGGGATACAACTTCTACATGAGTATAGAGGATGTGTGGTTGCAGGGGGATGGAACAAGAAGATTGCGTTTATTAACGGATGCGTAGAGAATGTAATGAGCACTGAGAAGAAGGTGTATTGTTCGGACTTGATAGGAGACATCCTCCTGGTAGGGCAGCAAGAACATGTTGTGGCATACGACTTGAGGACAAATGCATCTTTCTTCAATAGAAAATTCAATATGGTTGTGAGGTCACTAGTACTGACCGGTAAAGGGTTCTTTGCAGGTACGACAGATGGTAGGATATACTATGAGGATTTTGGAGATGGATCCAAGTCTTATGTATTCAATGCACACTACTCTATATCCGGAGACTCGAAGGTTTTTTATCCTGTAAACTCCTTGAGAATGGGGAAGTATCTACTTTCGGGTGGGTCTGATGGAAGAGTGCTCAGATGGAAGCTTGGAGTCAAAAAGACCTACAAAGAGATTGCTTGTGATAGAACGGGAGTAAGTAGTTTGTGTGTTGCTGGAGAGAGAGTAGCAGTAGGGTTTTCTTATTCATACGATAGGGGGGAGTGTAATACTGCACACAGGAGCAGAGTGGTGGTGGTTGATTTGTAAGGAAGGAGGGATATGAAAGTTTGTCTGGGAATTTCCCAAAGGGTTTATGGATCCTTTACAAGACCCCTCAAATGGACTTGAAAACATTAAAGCAAATCTATCTAGATAGGCTTGCTCCAAGGCCGGATGTAAGATGGGGAATTACAGGGGCGATGTTTGTCCTCTACTGTGTCCGGATATGGACGACAGGGGCCTTCTATCTGATAACATATTGTCTGGGCATATATCTTCTTCATGCACTGATCCTCTTTCTTACACCAAAAGGAGAGATGATTCCGGATCCCTTCGAGAACATTGAGGACGATGACTACATCCCGGAAACCATAGATAATGAGTTCAAGCCCTTCATCAGGAATCTTCCTGAGTTTGACTTTTGGATGTTTGTTACGAAGATTGTTGGAATGGCGTTTATAGGAACATATTTTGACATATTGGATATTCCTGTGTATACACCCATTCTTGTGATTTATTTTATTTTCATGGTTGGATATACTACAAAGCGCCTGATTGCACATATGAAGAAGTACAACTATAACCCGTTTCTCCAAAGCAAGGAGTACTATAAGAAATAAAATACAGTACTTTTATAGACTGAGTTGTTCTCCACCACTGATGCAAAAATACCTCTGGAGGGCCACCCTAGGGAATCTTGAGTGAATGGAGCCAATTAGACTACCACTGAGGCGACACAAGATCGAAGGTGGGGGAGAGTGTAATAAAGAGGTGGAAAGGATAGACCTGAGGAGGTTTGTAAGTATGTTCATCAATCAGACGCTAAGGGAGATGAAGGAAGCACTAGGGAAATTCTACTCGATCTCAGAGACAGTGTGTAGAAGAGAACTGAGCGTGTTTTTCAAGCAGAAGGCTGCAGATTTCGAGTGTCTATTCCTATTCATAAGCGGGATAGAATGTTTAAAAGAGGTCAGCTCGAATAGACACAGAATCAGAAAGATCAAGGGAGTGGACACAGAATATGTGTTGATTGCAGATAGACTTGCACATCTATTTGAGTCTTTCAAGTCTATGATTATACCCAAGAGTGATATCCTTACATCCCTTCAGACGATTTATAATCCTGGATATCTCCTCCCAAAGCTTACGGGAGACTGTGCCAAGCATGAAGTAACAAGTTTTGAGGAGATCAATAGGATCACCAGGATGTATCTGGATAAGGAGGACCTATCTATGTATAATAGCATTGCAATCGAGCAGGGGATAGCCATTTTGTCATCCAAGTTTTTTTCATTTAGCCTTGCCTTGTGTGGGGAAATATCAAGGCCAGAGTGGAAGCTGATAAATGTCAAGGGAGGCAACGAGGTCTTCAGTAGGCATTTGCTGTTTGCCATGCCTCACAGAATAGATAAGATCTCGAGGTTTCTGCGGATTTACGAAGCGCATACTAAGGCAAGGGAGATATTCCTGATGGTAAAGAAGTCTTCCAATCATATAGAGATGAATATACAAGGCCACTACAGAAGATTTGAAGTATCCTTCCATGTGTTCAGGATGAGTGTGAATGTGGAGCGCTGCGACATCAATGGAAAGATGTTTATAGAAAACGATGTGCTTCCTTCTGGAGAGGATGTGGTACAGTCGTTTGAAGACAAGGTTTCCAAGTATCTTTGCAAGGATGGGAGAAATGCTTCCTTTACCTTCAAAAGAGGGTTTACAGCCTTTGATGGAGAGGAGAGCCGATACTTTAAAAGCTTTGTGGAATTGGATGTGTTTCTAGGGAAGAAGGAGGAAAGCTCTCGGTTCTACAGATTCTTTGAGGAAAGGTTTCCCTGTTATAGAAATCATAGGAAAGGGATATTTGGGGACAGAAATGTTTTTATTATGCGAGACGGGCTTTTTGTATGTATCCGACTGGTAAGACTTGGAGAAAGCCACATGGAGGTTAGGGTATTTGTTGGATGCTATGACCTTGTGGATTTTCTAAGCTATACAGAAGTTAGTATGGAAGTAAAAGATAATGGGGAGATTGTAGGGATTATAAATGAGAAAGAGAAGAAGCAACCGAGTCTCAAGATAGAGTGCCTACATGAATACTTTGAGAGAAACATGGATCTTTTACTTCTTTCCTATAGATTTCTTTCTGTGGTCAATGGAAGGATTAGTATTGAAGGGAGGGTGTTGTTGAGCCACAGAACTAGAAATGAGGAGATTGATATTTCTGTAGAAAAGAAAGAAGGAGGGGTTTTTATTGCAACCTCCCGATTTGGAGAAAGGATGGCATCTTCAGAAGGTATTTATAACTGTGTCGCCTTTGCCTTGCTTTTGATGGATATCCTCACGTATTCAAAAGGCTTTAGTCTGGTGAATGTCATTTCGATGGATCTTTACAAAGGAGTATCATTGAGGATTTCTGGGCTTCTTGTTACTCTTCGGATGAATTCTGAGGGGCATCTTGAATCAAGTCCATTGGGAGTAAGTTATATATTGAAAAACTGCTCTGTTTTGGGCATTATGGATCTTCTATGCTGCTTTCACGGGCTTTTTTCCAATGGGCTTATACCCACAACCTCCACCACGACAAGCCTGGTGTTTGTATTCAGACATCTATTTAAAGGATCTGTAAAGATGAAAATGATTGATAGAACTAAATACACCCTCTCTCTAAGTGGAGGAAGAATAAAAGATGCACTTGGAGGATTTGGGCCAGAAATACTAACCTCAGACACTGTTTTCCTTCGCAAGTTATCTGGATTCTACTTCAAGGAGAGGATTAATATGATAACTGATGTAGCCAAGAAAAGTTACAGTGTAACTATCAATGAAAATGAAGTGAGTGTTTCAACACCTTGTGGAGATTTCAAGATTTCCATTGAAGGCGGGAGGTACATATTTCGAATCTGCTCTATTAACATGGCAGAACCAAGCGATGAGTTCACACAGACCATAAGTAAATACTTCGGAGAGATCATGAGTATAGAAAAGTATATTTCTGACTCTATGAGGTTTCTAAACAGCATAGACGAACTCATCAAGCTATTTGATAGTATTAGAACAAAGAGAAAAAGCAATTACAATGGCCAGATTTATTAAACACCCTATCTAGAAGATGCTCTGTTCATCCCTGGTTACAGACATGATCTATGATATCTAAACTTATTTATTTACACCTCTTCAATGCTGTTGACAGCCAGAGTATCAAATGTATTTCTCCTGCAGAATAGAATATAAAAAATCGAGCCAATGAACGAAAATATAAGGACAACAGCCAGTGGGAGAGCAACAAGAACCATCTGGGGGCCGACACCAAGGACAAGGCACACCGTTAGGAGTGTTACTAGCATGCTGATATGGGCAGTGAGAACCCTTTTCCATCCAAGGACCTCCTCATTTTCATCTTCTGATGCCGTTTCAAGGAGTGCAAAGAAGTCGTTCTGTGTTCTATCTATTTCAAACAGAAAGTCATCATCGGCATCCAGCGTGTTTCTTCTGAAATACTCTCTAACCTCCGGCTGCATCAGAAAGTCGTCATCCGAAGCAAAGTAGTTGGCACTGTATAGCACGCTTCTTTCAGGAGGAATTGCCTTTGGTATGCTTATTATACCTTTTTGGATCTTTTCTATTATCTCTCTTGGGTTCTCCTCGACACTATTTATCTTTAAGGATCTATCGTTCGCATCAAGACTATCCCTTGACTTATGACATCTCTTGCCATCTTCAGACGCCTCTTCTATCTTATGCCTGAACACCTGGGAAAATGCCTTTTTTGTAACCTTTCCTTCTACTTTGGTTTCAATGAAGAAATACTCAATCAATGCCCTATCAACTTCTTGCGGTGGTATTTTGTAATAATACACTTGCCCCAGTATGTACATGTTATTAAGGGGATTACGAACCTTCATTCTATGCAGTAGTCTTCTATCCGACTCGAACCTGAACAATATCCTATTCAACTCGGATGCGGCATAGTAGAAGTTGTATATAATGCTTTGGTCATCAGGGTCTGGCGTTGTGACCCTTGCAAGTATGAAGTCCTTATTCTTTGACCGACAATCCAGCACTATTGCCTTGAATTCCTCTAAAGTAAATGTCTCGACCGTGTTTGCATCCAATACATCCAGCTCGTCGCCCTCTCCATATGCCAAGTTATTTGGACCTCCAACTATTCTGATCTTAGACGGTATTCCCTTAGATCTTTCATACAGATCTGGTGTCTCTTTTGCCATCCGGCTTGAACTTGTTTGTAAACAAATAAAAATAATATTTGCCCGATATCACTAAATTAAAAACAAGGTGTGACCTTCGCTTACGATCCATGCTCTTGTTCCGGGGATTGTCCTCACTTGTGACTTGAGATACCGTAAGCCTTTTATTTGCTGATCTGAAACAGTTGGTAATAAAAGAACCT
Organism: Encephalitozoon romaleae SJ-2008; assembly: GCF_000280035.1. NCBI lineage: Eukaryota > Fungi > Microsporidia > Unikaryonidae > Encephalitozoon > Encephalitozoon romaleae. The sequence goes on from NC_024903.1 coordinate 69,308, forward strand.
TTGCGATAAACAAAAAATGCCTGCATTCAAAGAGAACATGAAAACCTATACATTCAAGGTAGTGGTTCTGGGGTACTACTCTGTGGGCAAAAGCAGTTTGGTGCTTAAATACGTCAAGGGGGAATTCAACCCCAATGAGGAAAGTACGATAGGTGCATCCTTTCTAACAAAGACCATATTCACCCAGGAAGGAAGTATTAAATTTGAAATATGGGACACAGCGGGACAAGAGAGATACAATAGCCTGATTCCCATGTATTACCGTGGTGCACAGGTGGCCTTGATAGCATACGATATAACTTCTATGGAAAGTTTTGAGACTGCAAAAAGATGGGTCGAGGAGCTTAGCTTTGAGAAGCCGAAGGAGTTCATTAAGGTTTTGATTGGGAACAAGTCTGATCTAGAAAGTGACAGAAAGGTGGAGTATCAGAAAGGGAAAGAATATGCAGATAGCCAGAATCTGTTGTTTTTTGAATCAAGTGCAAAGACAGGTAAGAACATAGCTGAGATATTCAATGCAATTGCAGAAAGAGTCCCTAAAGAAGAGGCTAAGAAGAAGACAAAAGGATTCAGACTAAAAGACGATTATATAAAATACCTTTGCTGCTGACATTTATTGGCCTTTAAACATTCATTATTTCAAGAATAGACCTTTTGAATCTTATATAGGCATCTGCCGATTCACACTTTTCTGTAAATCCACCCTCATCTAGCGCCTCGCATAGCAAAGGGTCTACAGGCAATCTACATACAAAAGGAATGCCCATTTCTTTTGCAAGTCTTTCTCCTCCCTTGGACCCAAATATGTTGGTGAAGCTTCCACAGCATTCACAACAATATCCACTCATGTTCTCAATCAATCCGAGAATCTCGATACCATTCGAAGTACAGAAATCAATTGCTCTGGAAGAATCCTCAAGAGATATATTCTGAGGGGTGGTAACAATCAGAGTACTAATATCCTTCCCGATTAGAAATCCATGCTCCTCAGATATCCCGGGCGGCATGTCAATAACCACATTGCTAAATCCGTCAATAGATTCGTAAAACATTGACAGGACGGACATTTTTTTTGGACCTCTCCATATCACTGAATCATCATCTTTCATAAGTAGTGCCATTGAAAGTATATATAAGCTCTCAGTCACTTTTGCCGGGATCAATCCCTTTTCTCCCTTGAAGATGTTTTCTCTAATCCCAAACCCACTAGTTATGCTTGGTCCACATAAGTCAAAGTCTAGAAGCAGTGTCTTTCTTCTTTCAGACATCATTGTACTAAGCATTATGGAGATAGAGCTCTTCCCGACTCCTCCCTTGCCACTCATAACAGCTATCATTACCATTTCAGGGGTTATCCGTACACCGCTCCATCATTTGTGTTCTTCAGATTCATTTTCAGTATCCAATGCCAAACTCTCCACAAAGACCTTTTCCTTCTTTCGTGTCCTAGGCAACTTCCTTGTCTTCGATGCAGGAAGCAATATCGAAGATGGCTTCCCGGTGTTGTGAGCACCAGGACATGCAGAATCACAGAACCTGACCTTCTTTCGGTGCCTCTTAGTTACAGGCTTTGGAAATTCATTACTTCCGACAAACACAAGAGTAACATATCTATATCCAGAGTTCTTGATGGTGTTCCTTTCAATAATTTTTTTAGTTCCAATCCTCTTCTTTTCTATCTTGCCATTGAAATCCTTCTCACCTGATGTCTTTCTTCCGTTTTTTATTTGATATCCAATCGATGCTTTTCTCTTTTCACTAGAGCCATCCACAACCTGTACCAAACCATTCTCCCATGGCTTTCCACCTTTTAGAAACTCGAACTTCAGTTCAGCCTCATTCTCAGAAGATCCTCCCATTCCCCTTTTGCTTAGTATGTCGTCTCGAAGCTTGATGTTGTTCAGCAATGAATATTCCTTGTTTAAGAGATACATCTCTATCTCCCTCTTAGAAGGACTTCCTATGAATATCTCATCCATCGATTCCTTCCCCCACTTCCTCATTTGTTTTATTCCCCTTTCCCGTCTCCTGCCTGAAGAAGCTGTGGATAAGAGTGGAATTCTCTTTCCCCAGAACCAGCTCAAGACGCTCCATTGTGCAAAACACAAGGTCTTTCAGGTTTTTGAAATATCTTCTGACCTTCAGAATATTAAACTGCGTTATCCCAGGAATACTAAGTAATATCTCACGGAGCACAGGATCCATCTTAGATCCTTCGGAAATACTTGGCACTTCCTCCTTCTTCTGTAAGTCTCTTATCACCTTTGCAGAAAACAGCCTCGATTCAGACCAGATGATCCGAAGCGTTCCGAAATTAAATAGAAGCAAGGCAAGCTTCGCTGCAATACTATTTTTAAACGTGTCCTGGTCGTAGCGGTAATGATCAGATAAACACGGCCGTCCATCGAATTCAAGAAGGAGAATAGGACTTGGGTACCTATGACACATCATACTGGCTTGTAAGTAGAGTCTGCCTGTGCCCAAAGATGATGTGAAATCGGGAATGGATTTTCTTTCGATACAGATTGTAGGACTTATCAAGTAGTCCCCAATCGCCAGAGTAGAAACGCATATCTTATTTCCTGCCTTGAACAGAAAGAAAGGAAGCTCGGCTCTCAGCTCTCTTGAATCAATAACAACTCCATAGGCATTATCCAGAGGTTCGTTTTCTTCCAAGTCAATCACCTCCTCTACATCATCCAATCGCAGAGGAAGCCTTGTTTTCTCTTCTATAAGCTTTTCAAAGGATGCCTTTTCTCTTCTTATCTCGCTTAAGTATCTTTGCTCCTCCAGGGACTCAGAATGCATCAAGAAAAATACCTTAACAGAATGCATTGTTCCATATCTTTCTATCTTCCTAACACTGCCTTGCCCGGATTCTACAAAGATCACATTCTCATAGTTCTTTTCATAATACTTGAACTCATAATGGGTCATAATCTTTATTGGCCCGTCCTGCTTCTCAGGATACTCTTCAGAGGCAAGTCCAAATACAACAAGAGTCCTTGACACCATATTCCTCACTACACGGTTGGAAACTAAGACTATGCACAAAGTTTTCCCTACCTCCTCCAGGATTTCCACCAGTTTCTTGATCTTTGGATTCAAAGCATAGAAGGCTCTTAACCTGGCATTACAGAGCCCAGCTAGATATTCCAACTCGTCTTTATCAGCTCTAGCCTTCTTCTCTTTTCTCTCTCCTTCAACTAGATATTCAGTCTTCTCAATCGCCTCCCAAAAGTATTCTCTTGCCTCATCCACTAACACATGAGAGATCGGTAGATTGATCCATGTGCTATCCTTTCCTAATTCCATTTGTTTCTTTACAATCTCCTTGGTGTATTCATAAAATGTTCCTGGATCACAGGAGAACAATAGAAAAACCAAACCTCGTATATCATATAGATCCTCCATTATCCTATTGTTCGTAATATTCATCTGCTTGAATATTTTGCGAACACTTCCGAATATGATGGTTTCTGCATCCACCTCTTCCCTCACAGATCCTTTGAACACCATTCTCAAGAGATTGCTGATTATTTCTAAAAGAACCACTTGGAGTTGGCTCCTCCTTTCCGACATCTTGAACTTAATCTCAACAACATCTGTGTCCCTCTTCAAGGACTTCTCCACCAGGAAATGGAAGCGTGGAAAGAAAATGGCCTTTACCAACTTCAAGCTCTTCATTTTCCTGTCTAGCGGAGAGAACCCAAGAGAGAGAGGGACAGGCGATTCCGAAAACCCTTTTATAACTCCCAATTTGTTCCTGGACCTGAAAAGATGGGCAATAAATGCTTCTGATGATGTCTCAGTGATACTCTCAACATTATTGACAAGGATTGAGTCTACCTTCTCAACATCAATCGTCCCATCGATCATATCTGCAAGAAATACGCGGTTGCTTGCAAAGAACACACCTCCACGGAGATATCTCTCTCTCCTTTTTGTTCTATGCAGAGACCTTACATCCTGAAGGAAAGGAGACTCCATTTTTAGAAGTAGAGACTCATCCTCATTGCTAAAGTTCACCAGAAGTACAAGACTATTCCTACAAAGATATTGCTTTATTGTCTCGCGAATGATTCCTTGGATGTTCAGGCCACCCCCCATCACAAGGAGACAGCTCTGGCCCCTGCACTCTCTCAAAGCTTCCTCCTCGTATTCCAGAAGCATTTTGGGATTGGGAGATGGAACGCTGAAGAGGGAGATATTTTCAAGCCCTAAACCAATGGATACCGGCCAGTGTGATGAAGACACAAAGGATTCGCATCCAGTCATGCTGTCGGAGGCAAGGTATTTGCTCGAAGGACAAAAAGAAAGATTTAGAGCAGATTTTAGATCGAATGCATCGAAGATATTTAGGTCAACATTAGGATACCTGGATGAATTCTGCAGAATCAAAGATAAGTCTGTTGCCGAGGATCTCCGCACAACCTTTTCTGGGTTAGGCTTCAGTGAGCTTGAAATAGCCTTGCTTGGGTCCTTGTTTCCTCAGTCTGTTGAGGAAGCCAAGACCCTTATTCCATCTCTGGCCTCAAAGAGTGATGATGCCATTGGACAGGCTGTAGAGAAGATACAACAGCTGACCTGATGAGGCTTTAGAGATGAAGGCATGCCATTATTAAACCTTTGAGCTTTGGATTACTAACATGTCTAAATCCTCAAGCACTTAGCCAGCCCATGAAAGATGAAGGCTGGGAGCCTCTTTGCACTGAGGAGACAGTTGATTTGGAAAAGACCCTACATAGTGGACAAGTGTTTTCATTCAGACAGACAGACGAGAAGGAGTATACTGGAGTTCTTGGGACATGCCTTGTAAGCTTTCTTCAGGATGGGAATAGAGTTCTCTACAAAGTACTGAATGGAGATAAAACTTCAAAGGAAATTGAGCTTGAGATCACCAGTTTCTTTACATTGGATGTCAAGCTTTGTCCTCTCCTTCGAAGGTGGAGACTTGACCCTAATAATCTCTTGGTTGGACTGAGAGCTCTCAGATATAACTTGATTCCGACGATTTTTTCATTCATCTGCTCTTCGAACAATAATATTGCCAGAATAACTCGAATGGTTGGATTTCTTTACTCAAAAGGAGAGTTTATCATGAAGTACAAGAATGCTGACTTTTACCACTTTCCAGATCTGGAAAAGCTCGTAGATATTGAGGAGGAGTTGAAGTCCAATGGATTTGGATATAGATCTTCGTACATATGCAATGCAGCAAAGTATCTCCTGAAGAATCGACTGGACCACCAGCAAGCATCTAGAATCAGAGAGATGATGGTTTCTATCAAAGGAATCGGATATAAGATAGCAGACTGCATTCTATTGATAGGAACCGGGAATCTAGATGTTGTCCCAGTTGACACACATATTTTTAAGCATTCCAAGAAGATGTTTGGAATCAATGAAAAAGTGCTTTCTCAGAAGACATATGGCATTATACAGGACTTATACAGAAAGAGGTTTGGAGAATATGCAGGCATTGCACAGCTTTATATATTTAAAGGAATGATTGACCTAAGGAAAAAAAGTAAGAAGGAAAAGCCAAGCAGCCTTGAAGCATGCTGCTGAGTGGCACCGATACTGAATGAAAAGAAGGTGTGGAATCCCCTTGATGAAATGGGATGTGGATAAAGAGGATGATGTTAATGAGCCTCGAGAGGAAGTGAAAAGGGTCAAGAAGGCTATTGAGGGTATGGATGTCAAGGCTGTGAGGCCTGGAAAAGTTTCATTGAATGCAGAGGAAAACGGGGTCAGGGGCCAAGATCTAAACTTCAGGAGGCAAGTGAAAAGGAGGGTCAATGACTACAAGTACAAAGCCTTTTACAACATTGGGAAAACAAAGCGACCATATGTATTCACACGTAACAGTGTGGTGATGATGATAGAAGAAGAACTAGGGGTAGAGATTCTTGTCAAGGGAAGCTATAAGCCGGAGGAATTGAATGGAGACACGGACGATGAGGATGCACTGGTATATGAGATTTCTGCAGAAACACCTGAAATTCTTCAAGAAGCTATGGCTGGACTTCCATCGGCAATCAATGCAATACCTCCATTTCCATGGAACTCATCTAGTATCATTGGAAGATACATCTACAGAAATGGTGCCAGGCATCGTTTGCACAGGGTCATCATAGACAACGAATTAGCTGAGAAGAAAATAAATGAGATCCGTAAAGATATAGAGACCACTAGTGTTGATAAGTCTGTAGAGATTAGTATTCGAGGAAGATTTTCTGGTTATATAGAGCCGTGCTTTGGGGAAGAGTCAAATGGGCCCACATATATCCAAATAGTAGCAAAGACTAAGAGGGAAATAAAAGAAGCAAAGAATATGTGTGTTAAGATTATCGACAAGCACAGAGAAGATTTCAGAAATGACTGCTCAACCTCTTTACAGACCGACGAGTCCAGGAAAATGATTTGATATTTAGATTGGAATTCTGAAACAATATTACTATAAAGGTAGTTTGTTTATGGGACTAGTCCAATGGAGAATGATGTGCTAGAGATGGTTCTGAAGGGCTGTTCTAGAGTTGTATTTGATAGCGATAGAGGAGGTCTACCTTCATCCAGCCTTGATACAGAAACGGTGGAAGTTTTTACTTTAGAGAAATTCAAAGACCTGATCGTTTCTCACATAAAGGAAGGAAAGGATTTCATAATTGCTGAAGTGACCACAAGGGATCCCTTGACGGAGTCTGTTTTCAGAAGCTACTACTCTGCAATTGAATTGAATAGGATTCTTTTCTGTGTTGAAGGTAATAACAATCCTTTATACAGAGTAACTGCCAGGAACCCAATAAACAACCTTAGGATCACTGGAAAGGTTTTTTATTACAAAATAACATGGAGGACTTTGTCTGATGTAGTGAAGTCAAGGGAGTGCGCTTGCGATAATGAAATGCTGATCAAAGCAAACTATTTTGCCAATGATGAGGACCTTCTTTTTGACCCATCTATTAGAGGATATTTTGCTAAGAACCTTATTGAGGAAGGATACTTTGTGCATAGGCTTGAACAAATGGAAAGTTCGATGGTGATTTCCGAAGATCTGCTAGAGAATTATCGCGACGATAAGTTCGGTCTTAAGATTATACTTTATACAAACATAGGGACAATACTAGTTATCTTTGGCATGTGTATACTTCTTGGGTCTAAAGAGGCATTTATTGTTGCAATGGCACCTCTCTCGATGACCCTCCTCTTCTCAATTCTCTTCCTAATCCTCTATGTCTTACTTTTTGAGGCACCTGACGGCTTTTCATCGATATTCAACTTTAGAAAAAGTAGACTTAGTTGAGGCCTATTAATTAAATCCATATTGATCAACACGAAGCTTCTCCAAGTACATAGATTTGATACCAGTGCATTTATTTTTTCTTTTTTACTTTCTTCTTCCTGACAAGATTAAGCTTATTTTCAACATACACACCGTTTTGGACGACCCCTTGCACAACCTTTCCACTAGATTGCTTTTCCTTCGGGAGATCTTTGTTTCCTTTTGAGTTGGACCTCATCTCTGCAATTGTTTGGCTCACCCCTTCAATAACAAGCACCTTTCCATACTCCTTCTTTATCCGGAACCTTCCACCATTGAAGAAGTCATTTGGATGCCTCTTTGATGCCTCGTCAACATGCTCGATCTCAAGCTTTTCCAAAGCATTCTTGATCTCGTGATACCTTGGCCTTTGGACACAGATCTCCTTCTTGTATTTTCTTCCTTCAGAAAGTGACCTTCTTGAGTCCATGTGTATGGGATACAAGCAGAAGTACTTGGTCTCCATCAAGGGGAGATTTTCCAGAAAAATATATTACGTCTTTGCCTCTGCCACTTTCATTGCATCTCCAACTCTACACATTATCTGGCCTTCATTCATCCCATAAATCTACTTTGTTTATACCCTTTAATGTTGTTGAAGTCATTGGAACCTTTCTTTGGAATACCATCAGCACCAAATACGATAATATACAACACCTTCTGGCTTGCAGCTTTGACATTTCTTAATATTTTCTACATAAATGAACACCATGTTAAGATTGCAAGACATATCACAAAAAAGATAAAAAACATCTTTATTCAGGCTCTTGCCCTATGCTTTCTGAACAGCATTCCAAAGATAATTCTGATGGTTAATCTATATAGAACCTCCTCCATACAGGTGTTTGCATCGGCCATTTCGGGCACCACACAGATTTCAATGGCAATATCGCTTGCCCTTGTATTGATACTTGCCAAGACAAACTGCTTCGTTCATCACATAAGCTTCTACAAGGACATTCTCTTTCTCGAAGCCTCACACCTGTTGTTGTTGATCATGTTTACAAATACAACAGACACTCTGACTGCCCCTCTTATGGCCCTGGGCGTGTTTTCCACATTTCTGTTCAACACCTTCTCTCTTCCTCAATACATTTCACAAGCGTCAAATAATGACGGCCAAGAGATCATTTCCTCAGAAACCCAGCCTCCGTCAACATCTCTTGTACTGTATCCCCTTAGATTTGTATTCAACCTAGTCTTCCTAGATCCATCTCATCTGTTTCCATCGTCTTCAAAAAAGACACCGTACACCGTAGCGCTTTCTCCGATAATCAACTTTCTAATTGGAGCATTATACTTTCGAATGAGGATGGGACGTTTTGAGCTTCTTCTTTCCCTTATGTGTTCTTTTCTTGTGGGTCTACTTCTATACATGATGGTAAGAAAGAGGATTCTCTCCACAATCTCATGTCTGTACAGCCTGGCTGCATCCATACTCTTCTTCTCAATAATAATGGAGAGTTTTATAAACTTGGCGACGCATGTGAGTAGTGCAACTGGGCTAGGTATTCAGTTTCTTTCAGGAACATTTCTGTCATTGCAGTGTAACCTGATGGAGATCGTAACCTGTCTTAATTATAATGGAGGCGAGATGCTTGTCATATCATCCTGTTCCATCCTCTACACACATATGTACAACATCCTTCTCTTTTTCCCTGTCACCAAGCTACTTTTAGGGAAAACCGGGGCCTATGCACAATCCCATAATATTTCGAATGCTCCTTTTGTATACTTCTCGTATGTATTCATACTTGCAGAAATCAAGGTCATCTTTGTGAATTATCTTCTTAGACATCACAAGTTGACAAAGGACCTTGGGTATACGCTCATAGCAATATACGTGTTATTCATAACTGGATTCGCCATAGAAGGCAAGAGTCATCTTTGTAAATAAACGTACTTCTAGGAACGATTTCTGTTTGTGGAAATAAAGAAGACCGGTTTAATTAGTAGATCTTATTGCAGATGCATCGAACTTCTTGATAAATCTCAGCCTCTCCTTCATCTCTTCCTCACTTAGCTTAAGCTCTGTTCTTCCTACAAACAGGGGCTCGTCGAGAATAGCTTGTACAGCATCACTGTAGAACAACTCTTCAAGGTCGTCATGGGTCACAATCTTGTTAGGAAGTTTGAATCCAGGCGTAAGCTCGGCTTCTCTCTCAACTCCTCCAAATATCTTGTCCAGCTTCTCAAACGCACTTTCTGTCCAGATAATAAGTCTTCCAGCCATTCCTCCAGGTGCAAGCTCAAGAAGATCCAGGCTATCGATACTCATCTGATCTACCCCTCGGATGTTCCTGAATGCAAGCAGCTCAGAGGATTCCCCGTGGACGATTAGTATCCCTTTCCTCTGTGTGTATCTTCTGTTCCTCATCTTTCCCTTACCACATCGCACCCCTCTGCTGTTCTCTACCCTCTTCAATTCTTCCTTCATGTTCAAGTTTTTGAGAATCTGCAGTGCATCCTTGGTCTTCTTTACCTTGGAAAGGTCATCGGAAACAATAATCGGAAGCATCTTCACATCAGATATCCTATGCCCCCGGGCTTCAACAAGAGATGTCTGTGCTGATGCTGCAACTGCCATGGCCTCAGCTATCTTCTTGGTATTCTCCACAACCTTTCTTGCCCATCTCCTATGAGTCTTCGTAGGATGTGCCATCCTTCCCTTGCGACAGAAGTTTGCAAATGCTCCCTGCCCAGCCCTTCTCGTTCCTCCCCCCTTCACTCTTGGCACACGAGCAATAGCTCTCCCAGTTCCCCATGACTCTGCAGAGTGTTGCATACCTGCATACTTAGACACAGCATACGGCTGTCGAGTCTTCATCCTGTACAGAGAATACGTCTTCAGCACAAGATCTTGACGTACAGGCGTGGAAAACACTTCGGGTAGGTCCAAGGTCTTCTTCACAGTCACTCCATCAACTTCGTAGCAGTTGATCTGTTGCTTCATTTCAAGCCCTCAGAGCAAATTTTTTTTAAATCCTAAGATTTTCGAAGTGAAGCCTGCTCCTAAGTTTGGATGTAAATTGCTTGGTACAGCCTTCATGCTTCTTTCACAGGTGTTTCCTTTCTGTTTGTAGGCCTGCTCAGATTTATTGCCTTTGAAGCATCCCCCACCTCATGGCTTATGCAGGATGGTTGAACGGAGAAGAGGAGTGGCTCATAAGAAGAACACGAAGGAAGTCCTCGTCAAAAGGCTCGCAGAGAATCATCAAAGCAAAGAACTTGATAGCAATTGCAAATAACCTATATGTCAGAAACGAGCTTGGAAAGTGTGTGGAAATACTTAAGGAGGCAATATGTCTTATGCCGAGAAACCCTCATCCATACTTCACTCTCGGACTTATTTTTGAGGAGAAGGGCGAGATACCAAAGGCATACTACTGCTTCTTTGTTGCAGCACATCTTCAGAAAAACAACTATGGGCTTTGGAGGAAGCTCTACGACTACTCAAGGCAGCTTGGATACAATAGAGAAAGAATATACTTCATTGAGGTTCTACAAAGAAAGGGAAACAAAAGAGAGATGGTGGTGGAGAAGATGAGCCTTTATGGGGATGACAAGTTCAAGGAGCTGAGTTGCAAAATAGAGTTGTTTGAGTTTGACGGTGTTGATGATAAGATTTTCGATGAGATTCATGAAAGGATAACACACAAGGCCAGGCTTGCACGGCTTGCAAAGAAACTTCTTGGCCATCTTAGAAAGAACGAAGACTCATGCTCTGACTATTACATCAAGCAGCTAATCATTCTGAAGTATGAGGCTTCTGACTTTGCAGACATAAAGATGCTGTTCAATAGATATCTGCTTAAGAGAAACGTTGAACTTTGTATAAAGCTCAGGGTGATACACATAATGGCATGTTTGTATAGTGGCAATGATGGTGAGGCTAAAGAATGCGTCAGAATCTTCACTGAGGACGACAAGATATGGTCTGAGATTACTGACATTGATCTTCTGAAGCATCTTGTAGATCTACTTATAGAGAGTGACATGGTTGATGAAGTGACGAAGCTGCTAGGGAGGATAAAAAACAGCTTCAACGGTCAGAGGGAGTTCGTATATTGGAAGCTAGGAAAAATGCTCGATGCCAAAGAGAGGTATGACGAGGCACTTCTATACTATAAACTAGTGCTTGAAACCAATCCTGGAAATGATGATGTTAAGTCACGTATTCACTTGATATATACAAAGCAGGGAAACCACGAGTTGGCCAAGAAGTATGAAACGATTGCACAGCTCATTGATATTGTAGATGGAAGAAACAAGAAAAGATGTGCATACTCTCCAGAGATGTGCATGAATACAAGATCTCTTTATGAGAACACTAAGGCCCTTAGGGACGATAGTGAAAAGTTCATTGAGTCTAACAGGGTCTTGGTCGATGACTTCTTGAAGAACAGGTTTGTCTTTGAAAGAAGGAAGAAAAGAGCTTCTGCAGGAGCGGGACTGTGTAAGCAAAGACACATTGATAGTATAGGAATGCTTGAGATAAGAAATGAGGGGAAAGCTATGAAAGAGGGAACTTCTGAGGGGTTTAGATTTGTTGACCTACATGGACTGAGTGTTGACGAGTGGTTTGATGTTATTTCTGGGCAAATATTTTCTCTTCTTTCTGTTTCTTGCACCTCGGAAGCAATGTCGTTATTGTTCAGGTCTCTGGAAGCATACATCTTCAGACACAGAAGTGACATAATCTTTAAGCTTATTTTCACAGGTTTAAAGGCATCCCTGATGTTCGGGGAGTTCGGGGATTTTATCTCTTTAATAAGAAATGCGATATGCCACACAGGAAACTATTCATATGCATATCTGCTGTTCTACTTCAGTAACTTCTTTATGAGCTTCCAAAAGAGCAGTGACTTTTCATATTTCCAGAAATACCTTCAAAGGGTATGCAGGAGAAAGCTCAAGATTTCCCTGAACTCCGAGGACGAGATGATCTCTGAGTCTTCCGAGAATGAAACAATGGGAGAAAGGGAGAATGTAGGCAACCATGCAAGACCGCATGAAGAGGCATACAAAGGAGACGTCTCAGGAAGGAAAGCTGTAGGTGTGACACATTTTTTGTTCCTGAACTCCCACATTCCAAATCTTTTACAATCAAAGACCGTCGAAATGATATCCTCTCTCGAAATGGAAGGCAGCCCATCGGAAAGTGTAATTCTTGCCTCGATGTTCCTTATTCATTCAAAGTCTAGAAGAGTAAGTGACAGAAGCATGTTTATAAAGAAAGGAATATCTATACTCAAGAGGCTAAAGGAAAGGTCAAAAGGAGAGGATTCATATGCAATCTCCTACAACATTGGCAAGGCTTACCAATTCTTCGGGTTTCCCGGCCTTGCTGAGAATTTCTACATGGAGGCCTTGGGTACGTCCAATCTCGAGCTCCGAAGGCTTGTACAATTCAACCTGTATCTAATATACAAAAAAAACAACACAATGCAAATATTCAAGGACATCCTTGACAACGATGAGATGGCTTCATCCTTAAGTAAGCCCTCATCTGTTTTATTTATCGCCCCTGGATGAGTGAATGCCAGATACTTAATGTATGGAAGGACAATCTTCGTAGTGAGATGAGAAGGATATCTCAGCTGGTAAACACATATAATTATATAAGTATGGACACTGAGTTTCCGGGTGTTGTCGCCAAGCCTATTGGAAGCTTCAAGTCACCCTCTTCATTTGCATATCAACAGCTAAGATGTAATGTGGACATACTGAACATCATCCAGCTAGGGATATCTCTGAGTGATAGCCAAGGCAACAGGCCATGCCCCATAAGCACATGGCAGTTCAACTTTGCGTTTAGTCTTGAGACAGATATGTATGCACAGGAGTCGATCGATCTTCTCATCCAGGCAAGAATAGACTTTAAGGAGCATGAGAGAAGAGGAATCAAGGTGGAAGAGTTTGGAGAGGTGCTGATGACTTCTGGACTTGTCATGTCTCCGGATGTTATATGGGTCTCTTTCCATTCAGCCTATGACTTTGGATATCTTATAAAGATTCTGACTTGCAATCCTCTTCCAGAGAGAGAAGAAGACTTCTATAGATTCCTTGCAGCCCTGTTCCCAGACTTCTATGACATAAAGTTCCTAGTGCAGAACAGCAAATATCTGAAGAAAGGGCTACAGGAGATATCCAATGACCTTGGGCTTGTGCGGGATGGAATCCAGCACCAGGCAGGAAGTGATGCACTTCTAACATCTCATGCATTTTTCAAAACTAGAGAGGTTCTTTTCAACAAAAACATCGGAAAAGAGCTTATGTGTAAACTGTATGGTATTGAAGTCAAGGAGTCCTCATGAATTGTAGAAGATCTAGCGAACCGGTTTATTAAAAGCCTAAACTTTCCTCATCACTTAGGTTGTTGTTTGTCTCTGTATCTATCTTCTCTTTGGTTATAGGGATAGCATACTTCTTGACATAGCTCCTAACAATCTCGTTATACTTCTCTCTGTTGGTCAAATACATAGAACCAGCTTCACAATTCAAGGGGTCTGCTGCGTTAGGGTAGGACAGAAGCTGGGGGAGAAGGATGTCTACAATGTTGAGGAGGTCATATATGGGGGACCATATCTGGTTGAGGACATCAAGGCATATGGAACCACTTGCCTCGTCTACATTTGGGTGGAATATTCTAGTTGTGAATCCTATTGAAGGGCTTTTGAATGGGTAGTTATCTGGAAGGAGTATGTTGATAATGTACTTTGCACCACTGTATGGTGAGTCTTCTGGGCCGTTGATCAAGACTTCCATCTGTGTATGCCTCCCCTCAATCATCCTGACTTCATAGTTCGCGTTATAAAGCTTCTGGATCTCGTTCTTTATCCTTGGGTTTAGATTGACCATGTCTGTATTCTTACGTGACTTTATTGTGGCTGGATCACATTTTTATGCAACAGGTTTCAGAAACGCTTACAAATTGATTTGATAACAAGGCATCAAGCTGGAATGGCAAATTTATCTATGAATGAAACATTTGGCTTTCTGAGTAGAATACCATTGGGCCTTCGGTTTCTGGCAGCCAATAGGCTTGATTTTGAAGTCAAAAAAAATTTGCCCTGAAAATGCCGACTGGACACCGTGATCATCTAAAGAGAAAGACTGCGCCAGAGTCATGGATGCTGGACAAGCAGGGAGGGACATTTGCATTGATGCCTGCCAGTGGGCCCCATAGGAAGACAGAGTGCATTCCTCTTGGATATCTGATTTCAAGGTTTCTTAAGTATGCAGGCAATTCTAAGGAGCTTGGAATTGTTCTGGGAGGAAAGAATATCAAGGTGAATGGAAAGGTCAGGACAAACTCACACTTTCCTGTCGGGTTATTTGATGTGATATCCATTGAGAAGACTGGGGAGCACTTCAGGGTTCTATATAACACACACAAGAAGTTCCATCTTCATAAGATAAGCTCTCAAGAAGCTGGATATCGCCTGGCAAAGGTTACAAAGAAGTACACAAGCCGTGGAATCCCATATGTTGTTTCTAGTTGTGGTTTGAGTATTCGCTTCTGTGATCCAGCTATTGAACAAGAGTATACAATAAAGATCTCGAATGAGACATCCAAAGTGGTGGAGCACATTGCACCTGGAGTTGATAAGGTTGTATTTGTGTCAAGAGGAAAAGCCAGAGGGCGCATTGGAGTTATAAATACAATTGATGTCCAAGGGAAAGAGACGGTTTATGTTATGACAGACTTTGCAGGAAACACTTTTTCCTGTACAAGCAAGAGCTGCATAATAATCGGAGAGTCTTCCGAGAACATCTGGATAACCCTCCCAAAAGAAAATGGAATACGGCTTTCCGAGCTTGAAAAGATCAATGCTCAACTAGGAGAAATGGTTGATACAGGAGCAATTGAAGTTACTGAATAAAATATTTCTTCTTTTAATGCTGATGCTTTCCTATTAAAAAGGCTACTGGGACACCTACTCCTGATACAGCACTCTTCGCATCTTGGCCTTCTTGCAACACATATCGTTTGGCCATACCCAACCAGGATTCTGTTTATTGTCTTCCATTCCTTTTTTGGGATAATCTTTTCCAAGCCTTCTCTGGTGTCTTCGACATCTCTAGTCTTGACTAATCCTATTCTGTTTGATATCCTATGGACATGAGTGTCCACACTTATCCCAACAACCTTACCGCATGCATGGTTCATGTAAAGAATGGCCATCTTATTTCCGATGCCAGGAAGGGATGTTAAGTCCTCCATCCTCTTTGGTAGGCCTTTCTTTTTCAAGATTTCGGCAATCTTCTTCAAGTTCTCAGCCTTTTTGTTGTGGAATCCTACTCTCTTGATGCACTCATTGATGTGGTCAACACTTGAGTTCACTATGTTCTCTATGGTCAGCCCCCTGCGAATATTATCATCAATGGCAGCATTCTCCGGAAGAAGTTCCCTCAGCCTTTCCATGGCTTCGTGTGTAACCTCGTCCTTTGTCTGGGAGGACAATAGAAGAGAAACAAGGATATGGAACCTTCTCTCTTCTTCTGTACGGTAAGGTGGTGTGATAAAGCATCCCATTGTATCCACAGGAGATACTATATTTTCCCTTTGCTTCTTGATCTCGAAGTACAGCTCTAGAGGCCCTTCTATTTCTTTTTTGGATTCACTTTTCATGATCTCTTCAGATGGTTTGGAATGGGCCTACGTCCTCATCCATGTTTTTCAATAAAACACCGAAACCAAGGCTTCCCATCTGGAAAGTAATGCTCGACAATGTACGAACATATCTAAGGATTAAGCCGCAGGCCATCCCGGAAGACATTGTGGTCGGTGGAGACTCAATAGTGGTAGATGGGAATAAGTTTTCTTTTGATAGGATCTTCAGAGGCTCGACACAGCAAGAGGTTTTTCAGGAGGTGTCTAAGAGCCTTCTAGTGGAATGCATGCAGGGATACAATTGTACTCTTTTTGCATATGGACAAACAGGAAGTGGAAAGACTTATACTATACAAGGAAATGCTCACAACATTGGGATTGTTCAGAGGTCGCTGAGCCTTCTACATAGAAACACAGACCTAAAGATCTCTCTTTCGTTTGTTGAGATATACAACGAAATGATGCTGGATCTGTTTGATCCTGAAGCCAGCCTGTCCATAAGAGAGGATCCACTTTGTGGTGTGGTTGTTGACAATCTGTCAACCGTGGAGTCTGACAGTTACGAGAAGAGTATGGAGATGTATTCCAGGGGAATAAGAACAAGAAGGACTTCATCGACATGTATGAATAAGGAGAGCAGTAGAAGCCACTCGATCTTCATTGTATACCTCAAGAGCAACAGTGGGGTGATGTCGAAGTCATCAAGACTGTGCTTTGTTGATCTTGCAGGGTCTGAAAGACTGAGAGAACGGGAGATAGAGGAAACAAAGATGAAGGAGGCAGCCAATATAAACAAATCGCTTCTGTGCCTTGGAAAGGTGATCAACAAGCTCAGTAATGGAGAGGACGGACACATAGGATATAGAGAGTCGAAGCTTACTTTCTTGCTCAAGGACTCACTAGGGGGGAACTGCAAGCTGACGGTCATTGGGAATGTTTCTCTTGAGAGCAGAAGCGACACTGTGAATACAATGAACTTTCTTCAAAGATCCAAAATGATAAAAAACCTTGCGGTTGTGAACTCTGATGTGAATGGGGAGCTAGAAGAGGTGAAAAACAAGCTAAAAGCCCTGGACAGTGAGAACCAAAGCCTAAAGGCCAGGATTGCTCTGATGGACACACAAATGCAAGAGGAGTCCAAAGTCCTCCCCTCCTATCACTATGATATCAAAAGGATGAAGAGCGTTGTTGACGACACCATGAACACACTTCTAGAGTTGGAAACGGTTATCAAAAAAATACCCAATGTCGAATTTGACAAAAGCAGAAGACTTCTTCTCAGCATTCATGAGCGCTTTGTGTCAATGTATGGAAGAGAAGGGGAGGATGGGGAAAACAGTATGAAGAGAAAACGAATGGAGGAAAGAGAAGAATAAAATTGCATGTTCCGAATATAGGTGTGTGAAGATCCTTAAGCTCAAGGCCTGTAAATTTCGATATTTTAGATCCCTGATTTACCATGAACTTAGCATCGCAATGGGTTCTCTGGCAAAACAACAATGATGAGTCTAACGCCAAGAGTTGGGGAGATGACCTCGTGGCTGTTGGAGAGGTGTCGACGATCCCCGAGTTCCTTTATCTGTGCGATGAGATATCGAATGCTGGGATTGGGAAACTGTGCACAATGAATCTATTTAAGAAAGGAGTCAAGCCTATGTGGGAGGACGAGGCAAATATAGACGGGGGAAGAATTATAATGGATGTTCCTGTTGTGGGGAGAGACAACATCGGAGAACTGTGGAAAAAAACAATGGCGTTTTGCATATCAAATGTTGTAGACAATGTGTGTGGATGTGTTCTTAGTGAGAAGCAATCATTCTACAAGCTGGCCATTTGGTTCGGGAAGGACTACAACCAGGACACCATAAAGGAAATGTGGCAAGAAACTCTTGAGAGTGGGAGTTTATCTGTCTACTCTTTCTTGCATAAGAAATCATTGGACAGTAACAAGGGAAAGAAGAAATGGGGAGGGAGAAGGTAGAATACGACGAGAGCCCAATAAAGTTATCTTTGTTTAATCAGTCTTTAAACAATCCCTTAGACAGAACTACCTTCTGGATCCTTTTCTTGTTACAGATGTAACCTTTACAAAGCCATCAGGGCAAATGTCTGAGAGAATTGAGAGCTTTGATTCGTCAAGAAATAGGTTCAGAAACTCCTCACATTCAGCTTTGTTGAACCCGGCGACATTAGAGATTATTTTTATGGCATCTGAGAATGACTTTCCAGAGATCTTTCTCTCCATAAAGCCAAGGGAGACCGATGGATTTCTAGAATGAAGAAAGTTCCTTGACTTGACACAGCCTTCAAGAATCTTCGAGCGGTCAAGATCTTTTTTTGGATGCCTCTTCAGCGATAATGAGGAAAGATCTTCAAAAAATTCCTGGGACTTCTCAAGAGGCTTCTTAATAGCTGCATGCATCTCAAAGTACTCGTCAAGCTTCTCCGATGAAAGGAAATCCCCAAGGTCGATGGCTAGGCTATCGTAAGATACAAACCCTTTGTCTATGTCTCTTCTGATCTCTGTCCCTTTCAATTCTTCACTGTTTACTTTTTCTTTCATCTCTCGCCCGGTAAATGGACCGTAGATGCTTCCCTCTTTCTTTACGAGCCATGAAAAAGAAGGACTCCGGGGTGTTCCAAGAATAAAGTTTCCTCTCTGGTCAAAATGGCCTTGGTCTGCCCTTGATAGATCCACATCCCACATTGACTCGGACTCCCTTCTCGAAGCCTTCTTCTGTGGCCATCCACCCTTTCTGCCTGCGACCGCAAGTATCCGTTTCTTTAGGATGCAGGCCTTTTCTTCCTTTGAATATTCCCGAAGGATCTTTGGTTTGTTAGTTTCCTCTGTGCATATGGTCTTGTCAAAAACAAAGTCGTCTGGCTTCACTAGTCGAATCTCTGCAAAGTTTACTGGAAACATGGGTGCCCCCAGTCCATGGCTAAAGTAGCCTTCGCCCAGAATTCATGCAAGATTGGTATAAAAGGCCCTTTGTTTACATTGTTTAATAAGGAAAACGGCTATTTCTGTCTGGGTTGTAATTGTCTGGGTCTGGCTCAAAGCTATCCTTTTTGTTTCTTGAAGGAGTTATTGGATCTATGATGACCAGCGGGTTTGAATCCTCACTCTCTGGAGATTGTCTGGAGGGAGAAGAAAAAGCACTTGGGTCCATGAAAGATCCCTTTGGATGTCTTTTGCCTATTTTCCCCATGTTGACTCCATTAGTGTTTGGAAACAGGTCATCTCTTCCAACATGTTCAAAACCTTCTGTAGGAAGATCGAGCTTTTCAAGAAGTTTGTTTATATCAAAGCTGCTGTTGAGCTCCTCCTCATGAATCTTAACATGGTTGTTTCCATTTGAAATGACACATGTACCATCTGACATTCTTTTAACATTGTACTTTTCTTTAAGTATGTCCATGAGGTTATTGAATTTCATATCAGGATTACCCAAAGATGGAATATAATGTTTCTTTGGGTTTGAGAACTGTCACTACCTGAATAAGTAACCAAAAAATCCTCCCTTCAATGAGTAGAGACAACGAGGCCTTTAAGAAGATTGAGGATAAGCTGAAGGAGTTGAAGTTCAGTGTTAACGAGGATGTTGTCCAGAGCATTTATGAGATGGCGTCGAAAGAAGATGGTGAAGGCGATCCAGGCAAGCTTATCGAAATGCTAGTAGAAGATGGGACACTGATGAGACTGCAGTTGAATTCGAAAGAAAGTGACAAGAAAAGGCTCAATGAGGAGTGGCGAGCTTCTCGTAGAAGTGGGGTCTACTCTGAGAGGGTTACTCCGGAAACATTCCAACTGCGCTATTATCCAAAGAATGAAGAGACAATGAAGTTTCTTAGTGACATTCTTGTTGGAGACATTCCGTTTGGATTTCTGAATCCCGATCAAAAGATAAGGCTTATTGAATCGATGGAGCTTATTGAGATCAAGTGTGGAACATTTGTAATGCATGAAGAGGATGTGGGGTCGCAGATGTACATTGTGGAGAGCGGGGAGTTTGAGGTTACAAGGGGAGGTTGTTTTCTTAGAAAGTTATCCCGAGGAAGCTTTTTTGGGGAGATAGCCCTCCTCCACAACATCCCAAGAACAGCTACTGTCAAGGCAATTAGTGATGGAAAGGTATGGGTTGTGGAGCAGACGTCGTTTTCGGGAATAAGGATGAATGGACAGGATCCTAAACAAGAAGATCATTCTGGAGGGTCTGAAAGAGAATAAGATCTTTCCATTTTTTAAAGACGAGGATTATGAAAGGATTTTAAATTCCTTAAGCTTTGTGTATTACAAGAAGGGAAGCAAGGTCTGGGTCAAGGATTCCGAGTTTCTGATGAGTCTATTTGAAGGAGAGATTGATGATGGAGAGGCTAGAAGAATCAAGGCGAAGGAGGTTATCCGAAAAGGATTTACTGCATTGAGTGCAATACAAGGAGCACATATACCGAGAGAATGCCAAGGATATGGAAGTCACGATAGTGGTGAATCCAAAGGGTAGAATGGAACATATGATGGAGAAATAAAGTTTTATTGAGGGCCATCAGGAAATGAATGGAGATGCTCCGGAAGGGGATATGAGATGAGCAACCTTAGTGTAGTGGTTATCACGTTCGCCTAACACGCGGAAGGGCCCCAGTTCGAACCTGGGAGGTCGCATTCTTTTATGGTGGAGTTTTTACCAGAAAAATAAATTTTACACAAAGCAAAAAATCTCCCAAGCTGGAGTCGAACCAGCGACCATTCGATACCAGCATACTTCTACAGTCGAATGCTCTACCACTGAGCTATTGAGAGGTGTACATAGTCCGGATCCATTCCTTCACAACCTTGGCCTCTTTCATATAAAAGATTTAATACTAAGGGTTAAAAATGCCAATAATTATACCTGATATACAAGGTTTCATAACTCTCTAATATTCTTTGATTTGAACGGTGACCTTGGAAATGAAGAAAACAGAAGATCCATCTCGGTCTCGTCCTCCTGGGATGCTCTACTAGCCTCCTGTGCTGGTCTTTTTGACCTCTCCGTAATCTCCTTCAGTGCTGTATACCTCTTCTTCTGTTTTGTTTTAGTAGGTGTAAACTCCTTGATATGTGGATTATAGTTCTCCTTGTTACCAGGCCTGTCAAATCCTGTTTCATCTGGCCTTTCACACCTCATGTTCAGGGATTCTTCTCTTTGTCTAATAATTCCATTTTGGAGGGAAGTTTTAGTAATATACTGGAAAGTGCTTTGCATAGTCTTAGAAGAAGTAGAGGGTTTCATGTTTATTCTTGTATTTTCTGAGACCCTTCCGTGATCTCTACTCTCAATGGCTCTCTTCTTCTATTTGCAGGGAAAAACATCTCCTTAAGTCCATATCCAAAGTACCTGTAGTCTAGGATCGAGTAATACAGGAAGATGATGTTGATGGCTGCTTCAAAATTATTTCTGATAATGAAAAACCTAAAGTTAAAGATACCACACTTACCTTTTCAGATCCTGGCATAGCTTCTTGTCACTCCTGTATTTGTCAACCAGATGCACAGAGTATAAAATGTTCAGCAAAACTATCATGATCAAGAGCATTCTTTGCTCTTCGTTTTCTTCGTTCTGTCGAACAAACATCAAGAAAAATGTAATGACTTCAAGTAAATGATCGATTATTATGTAAATTGCACCCATACTATTATCTCCATTGCAGTGCTTTATCCCTTCAATCTGGAGATATATCCCTTGGATAGCTGCTAGAATCATCAAGGATCTTGCTGCCTCATATCGGGCCCTTGTTTTATATGCAACTTAAAATTACATCTACCACTTACTTTTCATGTTGGTGTTGGCTCCTCCATGCTTGAAATAGATCCATTCAAACATGTCTCCAAACTCCTTGCATATGAAGTGCACTCTAATAAATTCGCAAAGGCATAGCCCCAGATACACAAGAGAAAAGAATATGACCTCCATATCATTGTCACCAAACTTGAAAATGGTTTCTACAACCACAGACGCCTCAAGAGAGGCCATCACAATAATAACCCAATATGCTTTGCACTGCTCAAGGTTCTTTCGTGATATTGCATTGTCCAGATAAATGAACATGTAAATATTTGTAAGGGAAAGCGATAAGCACATTGGCCTGATTATGTTTATCTTCTTCCCGATAAAGCTTTTTCGGTAGAATCCGATTCCAATGACTATTAGCCTAAGAATCAGGTATAAAAACGAGCTTTTCTCTCCTTTTCCTAAGAGATCATCTTTTCTAAATAAGTCCATTTAATGGGTAATATTGCAACAAGAGATATATTTGGCCAAATTCTGTATGTAGTGATCTATCTAAATGAATCCTACCATATCTGTGAAGTAATCTCGTCCTAATTCGGCCAAAATTCGTGATCAATACGAGCCTGATAAATTAAATCGGACAATTTAGATATTTAGTGGGTGTCTTCATAAAATCATGGTCTAGGCTTTGTGAGCACAATCTCTCCATATGCCTGCTTCTGCACAGGCACAAAAGCCCCTCTCGAGCTCAATTCAAGCATGAGGTAGAAGATTCTTGCTCTCCTTCTTCTTCCACCCACAGCATATTTATTGAAGTCTGTATCGCTTGATAAGAAGTCAAGTGTCCTTTCTTCGGAAACACTGCTTGAGGAGCTTTCCCTGACAGTGTGCACAGAAGCATTACGGGGCCTTTCTATGGATCCCAGAGTTGACATCTCGCTATACTCAATTTCAATGTTTTGGAGGGCCGGCTTTATTTTCCTGGCTTCCCTGACCACAAAAGGCTCCTTCCTTACAGGCTCAAAGCTACTGATTACTGGTGCATTCCTTGAGGTATCTGAAACAATCATTCTAGGAATATCAAGTTCTGTCATTCTGTCAGTAATGCCTTTAGAACGTCTTTTTGGCTGATCAGTATATCCATCCACAAGTCCAAGCGTTTCACTATAACTACCAATCTGGCCATCCATGTACTGGCTATCGTCGAATTCAGAGCTACATATGCTTGATATGTGCCCCATGTCCATGGAAAGCATGTTCCTTCCCTTTTTCTTCTTATATTCCCCTCTCCTTTTTGTGATGCTCAGGATCTTCACTAATGATTGGATTTCAAGTAAATAAACCCTCACTTTAGCTTCATAGGCCCTCACTATCACTCTAAACAATACTGAGCTGATCCTCAGATTATACACAGGCACAGAATTCATTATGATTTCTACAACCTTAGAAATCCTAACCCTTGCTATGGGCCCTTTCTTCCGCCCAATCTTCTTTCCTTCGTTTATAAGTACACTAAATAAAGAAGACATTTCTTTATCTTCAAAGGAAAATTTCAAAACCACTCGCATTCTTCTCATATGTAATTTAATCACTTTAAGCTATACACTAAATAAGAGGACTGGCTAGCCTCCCTCTAAGCCTCTTTGGCTTCCATGCCTATTGACTGCATCAACTAAGTCTTTTGGGTCAAGAGGCATCAGAAGAGCCTCAGACACCCTAATTCCTAGGATGTTCATGTATTCATTCTTGAATTCTTCGTCAACAACTAGAACAATTGGGACACTTGCATCCAAGCTTCTTATTCGACTCACAGACTTACTACATCCAGACGTACTGGCATATAGCACAACCACATCGTATTTCCATCTCATCACATTCCTTACATCACTACTTTCCTCCACAATAGTCAAGGAATAGTTTGGAATCTTTAAAGCACTGCATATCCACTCAGATCCAGGCACATCTCCCTTGACAAACAGGACATTTATTTTTGAAGCAATCCTCATTCTCTCGTGATATATGTACTTCTTTATATCATTGATATCCTCAACAACAGTTTGAAGGTACTTCGAAATCGTCCGAACAGCATTCAGCACATGTGATTGGTAAACCATCCCACTCTCAATCTGCTTTGGACTCGTACTTCCAGACCCGCTCCCTTCACTTGGTGCTTTCTTTCTTCTGATCTTGTCTAGTAGTTCAGGCCTTCCTCGCTGGAAATACTTGTTCTTGTACTCCCATTGCCCTCTCTCTCCTATCCTTTCCTCATCCCTTCGTACCTTGTAAAAATCATATTTGTTAAGTTGTCTAACAAAGGAACTCCAATTCTTGTGTCTAAAATGCTTCTCAAGAACAAACTCAGAGAAGCCTTGGATATTGGATATGATAAAGCTTCTTCCATCCAAAGCCCATGATATGTATGGATAGTTCTCGGGCTCCTCAAGAATCTGGAAAAGCTTCACTACAAACTCAGACCCCATTGTTAGTTTCATAGGTCCTGCCCAAGACCAAAACCTTATCTCGTCAATAACTCTTATGTCAATTAAACTATATTAAAAGATAATACCCACTTCCATATCGGGAAACTACACACATCTATGGAAAAAAGAATAAACATTTATTTTTGCAGACTCATATCACTCATACTTCTTGAAATATAATCTTCCATTTCTTACATTCACATCATTTCCTCTTGGTTCCCTAACCCCGATCTTCAGCCTGAATACTGTGTTTCTCTTATTCAGCTGTTGTCTGTATCTTCTCTGAGCTTTTTGCTTCTTTCCATCTCCGTAGATAGAGTTTATATATCTCTGTTGATAATACAGAAGTAACTCGCAGACCAATGTCTCCTCCACTACTACAGGCCTGCTTTCAAGAACTACAGCATCTTTCATTAATTCTATCATCTCATCTATCTCTGATGAAATCCCTCCTGCCTCTTTGCTGCTCATAAATAGCATGTCTTCATACAGATCAAATCCAAATATATGGTACGGAAGGAGGCATTCATAAGCATGGTTAACATTCATAAATCTTCTCAGATCTGGTCTTCCTATCTGGAATAGGTCTTTCTGTAGAAACCCTAAGATCTTCTGTCTACGAGCTTGTGCCTGTTCATAAAGATTGCCATACAAGTATCCATATCCTCCTTCCTCTACTCTTTTGGCCTTCTTGTAGGGCCCACGAACTCCTTTTGTCTTCATCATGCCATGGGGTTCAAAGGCTTCCCTTGTCTGCGAAGTATCTCGGACATCAGAACTAATCAAATCCCCCCCTTCAAAGGGCTCGGCTCCATTCAAATCGTCCATCCCAGAATCAACCCCGTCAGGCCTATCCGAAGCCCTCTCCATTTTCAGGCCAAAAAAATTTCAAGAATTTACGATAGTGAATACCATCCTAAACATATGTATCTCCATATGAAATCAAGATGTGGTAAGATCTCCACAGGAAGCGTTGCAATGATGTGTGATAAGTGTTCCGGAAGGTGCTACATCTGTGGTCTGGATGCCGGCACATCTTCAAGAAGAATCTACATATGCAGCGTATGCTTCCACTCCATGTACAAGGACAGATGCATCGTCTGTAAGCTCAAAGACCCAAGGAACAATGCCTATTGCTGTAGAGAGTGCTGGCTTCTGCAGAAAAACCATGACAGATGCCCTGTTCTTATTCAATAGATCATCATAGACATCATTTAATAAGATATGGTACAGAGATCATCCCCCACTTCTCTTTGATGGCCATTTGTTGGGACTGTTGTTTGACACATTCCTCACATGAGGAAACAGTCTCTCCACATCAATTTCATGTCCATTCGAAAAGTATTTCTCGAGAGCTCGGTGGTCTTGCATTTTCACTTTGAAGTTTATTGCTGGGTCCTTAGCAAAGTCTGGAACAATAAAGTCTGGATCCAAAATAATGTCGTCTTCATCTACTCGTGGTATTTTTGTCTTTGGCTTGTAGACATCCTGAGGAACCCTACCTGCAGACTTAAGAAGCTGATGATCTATTGCTTGCTTGTAGAGATTACTTCCATCGAATCTTTTCATCGCTTCAGATTCCTGGCCATTTGCATTGAAAGGGGGTGACCCCACCTTGTGTGAACCTGCCACCCCTGGCTTGCTCATCTCCTCAATTCTCATCCCTTTCTCGGCTTTGCCACACACAGACTCATTTACCCTGTCAAGATATCTTTTCTTCAACTGGATTAAAGCTTCATTCAATTTGACATTTTTACTTAAGTTTTTGCCATCTTTATCTTTACTCATAACTCCAAGTTGGACCTTTCCCACTTCTTTCTCAGACTTTGCATCTCTAGCAGAAGGCTCTAGAACATCTCTTCTTTTGGGTGGATTGATCGCAAGATCTCTAATTACAGAGGGCTTGCTAAGCTTTACCCCCTTGCAAGACTCCGAAGAATACAAATCCACTCCATTTGTTTCCTCCTTGGCAATCAACTCTTTACAATTAGAATTATTCTCTCTGCTCATGTCCATGCAAGACGACATAGCCTGTGGACCCACTACATCCCTCCTCTCCTCTTGCATAGAAAGATCCTTCTCATCCCGGTTCTTTATAATAGGGATGTGCCCTGGGATTAAACTCTCATGGTCAAACACACTTCCTTCAAAGTCACCATCACAAGGAAATCTTTCGTCGTTTTCTTTGTCCACTTCACCGCTTACCTCTTTTGGACAAGCACCTGCTTTCTCAGAAACCACGGCACTACACTCATCCCTAATTCCTATCTGCTCACATATCACTCGGTCCTTCACCCTACCAACTGCACTCCTCCACTCTTCTAGAAATTCCTTCAGTAGCTCCATTAAGGGATTAAAAACCCTTACTTACATACAGCTTCATATCCAGCCCTACCTCAGGAAGTCAAAATTCACCATTTGGCACCCAACTTCAAGCCTTCTAGTAATGTCCATAACATTCCTAACTCTAACCCAGTAATCTCCTCCCCGTGGATCAAAAAACTCAACCATCCTTTTAATCTCTTGGTCTGCCTTCCCATTTACACAGCAGTATAATATGTAGTTGTCTCCGTTGTCCTGATCTCTCATTATTCTTTCTTTATAGTACTCCTTCATTCCGACAAGGCAATCCTTGCATATTCCATCCTTGTTGCACTCCTTGATTCTTGTCTTCTTATATGCATGATACCCAGAGTACTTGTTCCCTTCTGGAACATCCTTGTTTTCATAGTATCTTATTTCAGAATCAATCAGCTCAGACCTCACATGCTTCCGAGAGTTGTAGAGAACTGCCACAGAAGCTTTTCCCAGCTTCCTAAACATCACAAATCTCTCAAACCATAACCATTCCTCAGACACAAATCTTTTCATAACCTTATTGCTTATCTCCAGTCCCTTCTCCATATCTTTCCTCTTCAAATATCTTAGATATCCGACGGCAACCTTGAAGTTCTCAGGATATCTTTCCATACATTCCTCGTATATCCTGCAGGCATCCATACCTTTCTTCTCAGCCAGCTCTGCATATAGTAGCCAGTGCTTATAGTCAAAGAGATCCTTTTCTAATTCTGAAAGCGCCTTGTCCAGGTCTATCTGGGACAGTATCACATATCTCTTTATTGTTCTCATCTTTCCGGGAATCATGGAATAGCTTCTGTGATAGTCTCCAGCCATGTAGTAAATCTTCGATCTAGCAAGTATAAACAATTTCTTCTCCTTTCCGTAATGCCTTATTCCAGCCTGTAGAGCCTTTTCCGCTTTCCTGAAACATTTAATCTCCTTAGTAATTCTAAACATCTTCCACCACTCCTTGGCCTTCATAAGATCAACAAAATACCTCCGGGTTGCCATCACAAAAAACTTGTCTATGAACTCTGTGTCTAGGAAGTGCTGCCTTGCAATGTTATAGCAGGAAATAAACGTTTCATCATCATGGAGCTTGTGGGCGCTCATCGAGGTAAACAAGGACCAGAGGTCGGGAGGAAGACTAGTCATTGGCTCCACCTCTACCTCCTCAAGATACAGAAGAACATCATCCTTGTCAAGAACCCGGGATGGAAGATCAAGCCTCTGCTTTCCTTTCCGAAGAATCTCAAGAATCCTTTTCAACCCAAGCCCAAGTATATCCTCTATCAACCCAGAATCGTTTTTCTCTCCTAATAGGTAAGCTGATAACTGGTCGAAATACATGTCTTTGGCCTGAAGTTCCTTGTATAGGGACATTGCAAGCTGATTGTCTGGATTCGTGTCGATAAAGATATCTACCAGCCCTCCTTCCATAGTCTCAACTATAGAATCATAGAGAAACTTCTGTTTCTCAAAACCAGTTTCTAGGTTCTCAAACACCATTTTCCTAAGCTCAATACTCGCAGGATACTTTTTAACACCAGCCTTCAGTACCTTAACATCTTTGCTCTTCAGAAATATCCCCATGTAAAAGTCTTCATCTCCGTCTGTAACCTCCAGTGCCTCGTCAACCATCTCGGGTGAATAGCATCTATCAATAATCTCTTTCCACAGCACCATGTCCTTGATATCTCTGCCTTCAAGCAATACTTTCATACCCTCATCCTCCTCTAAGAGCCGGCTTAGCCTGATCCTAGCATCCACATTCAAGCGGTTCTTCCTCAGTAAATTCCTTAGGACGTGAACTTTCCACTCATCATTGCTTTTCTGAGGCTCGTCTTCTGCTTCTGCTACTGCTTCCACTTTTCTTTTTGTGGAGGGAAGGTTCCTGGGTACAACCTCCTCTATATCCATTTTCTCAAGAACTAGAACATCTTTCCGAGAAAGTATCCTTTCCTCCACCTCTGCACTTTTCTTCTTCCTTTTCTTCTCTATTGCTCTATATACCTCATCCTCCTCTTTATCATACTCAGAAACCGTGCTCTCTCCAAACAGATTTCTTATGTCAAAGAGCTTCCTTCCTCTTCCCATGTAGGTATAGATACAAGGAACAGAAAAATAAATTGGATCCAGGGCATCAAAACTGCATAGGGATGGATGAAAAGAAAGATACAAAAAAGAAGAGGGTCTCCTTTGCACCTGAGCCTCAAGTGATGTACATATATTCCGAGGAGGAGAACAAAGGCAATAGGGGCACTGATTCTGGCATATTAAGCGAGGAAGAGATTTCTGTGGAGCTGACTGTGGACCATCTTCGAGCTGAGGAGTCGCAGGGTAATGAAGGACTAAATGCAAACTTCCTCAGCACAGGATTGAATGATCTGATGAAGGAAAGCAAGGATGGGCATAATGCAAAGGACGGCAATGCCATTAAGGAAAATGTTCCTAATGACGGAAGAATAGGGAAGGACTACCCAGAGGAAGAAGGAAGTTGTACACAGATAGAGATTCCTGGGGGATGTGAAGAAGAGAAGGATGTGAATAGAGAAGGGGCTTCAGGAGAGATAAGAGAAGGCATTGAAGATGTAGATGGATGGAAAGAAAGCATCTTGAAGAACGAGGATGAAGTGTTTGAAGACACCCTAATCAGCAATGAGACGATTAATGTGGAGGAGATTATAAATACTCAGGATCTTCGGAAGATGATTCCACAAGCTAAAAGAGAAGTTGTAAATGTTTCTGAGCTACTAGTTTCAAAGGGGATCAGATTTCTTGATAGTCTCGTCGTATCTAACACAAGAAGAGATACGATGTCGAAATCCCTGAATGAGGTGCATCCAAGGCAAGAAAAGTTCTATGAGAGCTTTCTGGAGCCCCGAACACGGTTTTTTCTAGAGTTCAGCTCCGAACTTGAGGAAAGGATGTCCAAGCAAGAAAAGGTAAACAATGAGTTGGAGAGGGACTTCAACATTTCCGGGACTGTTTTTGAAAGAGAGGATGCCTCTAGCCAACTCAGAAGCTTGAAGACTGAATGCAGGATGAGGGCAAAGATTGAGTGGTATGAGCTTCGTAAGGAAAAGGAGGTTGAGTTCAACAGAGAGGTGACCGATAGGAGGAACCGGCTTGCTGAGGAGTATAACGACATATCTGGAAGACTAAAAGAGGTTTCTGAGGATGTTGAAGCGAAAGGAAAGAGCAATGAAAGGATGGAGGAACAGATAAGCCGAATAAGGAACAGGGTTGGGGGAGATGGAGAGGAAAAGGATCGAAAGATCTCTGAGCTGAAGTTGGTAATAAGTGAGCAGGAGAATGCAATTGAGAATATTAAGAAGGAGGTGAAAGGACTTGAAGAGGAGAAAATAAGGAAGCAAGCTGAGAAACGTGTGTTAAAAGAGGCATTAAAAAAGATTGAGGATGAGGTTAAGGACCTTGAGAAGGCATTGAAGGTCCAGAATGTAACTGAGGGGCAACTAAAGGAGATAAGGCAGGAGTTCCGAACCATATGTGCTATTTTTGGGATGGAGATAAGTAGAGTAGATACTTCCGAGATTAGGCTCAAGTTACTAGGATATGATTTCAAGATAGGTTTAGAGGAAGGGTTTATGATAAGGTCTATTGATAGTACCCCCTTATGCGACAGGAAAGGATTGGGGCTTCTATACCACTACTTTGGAAGGTATTTCAAAGGTGTAGGCCTTAGTTTTTTCAAAGGCATTAGGAACGTTATGCTTACATCAGCAATGGCATCGGGTATATACAAGGAAGTGGGAGAAATCGGGAAAAGTCACGAGGTTGAATGCCATCTCAATGATGACGAAGTTATTGTTAGAATACTGATGCTGGATATTGCAAAATGCACCAAGTGTGAGGTTGCTATCATTATAAGAAATGGATTTGAATGTTTGATCCAATGGGGAGGTAAAAGTAAAGCCTATGACCTTAGGAAGGATATGGGTGTGATATCAAGGTCTGTGGAAGAGGCACTTGTAAGTCTCTGATGACCATTGTTTTTGATAGATAACAAAGATCTTGGCGATGCAGACATAATAAACATTAAGAGTTTATTGACTGAATTCTATTGCTACAATTTGTCTTTCTCTTCCTCAGTATTCTGATTCTTTAATTTCCCCGAGAATGCATAATATTCTTCTAGTGTCTGGTTGAAGTCCTCAAGACACTTTATCAGCCCGTCCCTCTCTGAGCTTTCTGCTTGCATTCCCTCATACAAGGACACAGCCTTTTCATAGACGAGCCTTTGGTGTTGAATGGATTTGGACAAGAGCTCCAGATCATCCCTAGGACACGAGGCAGAGATGTCATTTACGACCCTGTCCAAGACCATCCTGAGAACAGATAGGCTTTCCAGGCACTCTCCATCTCTTATCGCTTTTTCTAGTTTTAGATAGTCATTCTTTTCCATATGAAGGGCAATGGTCTAAACATTTGATTCTGGAAGACAAGGGTGGAAGCCTAGAATAGGCCTGGGTGAACCTGAAGCCTAATACCCTGATATCACTTAATAATAAGCTGTTAAATTAATATCTATCAAACCAAATAATAAAAAGCAAACAATACAAGGCTTTTTTCATGGAAAGCCAAGCCGAACCAGAGAGAAACATCAGTTACACAAAGCTTGCATTCTTCTTTTTTCTGTTAAGAACAACATTAATAGGCCTTGCTTTGTTAGAAGGGCCTTACTTTGCATACCGTAGAGAAACAAGAACATTCAAGGTATTCGTGATCTTTTTGGACATAACAAATATACTACAATTTATATTTCTATGCGACATAATCTACCGGAAAATCCTGTTTCAATATCTGTTGTACATCCCCATCCTTGCGTACTCCTTGACTCTTACAATCACACTGGTAGTTGACGCACATGATTCCGATGACATTTATTTTGAACTAGAGGGGAAGATCAAGAGGCTGGCTATTTCGTACATCTATGCATACATGGGAATCATTCTTGGGGAATTTCTTCTTCTTCCAATTATATACAGAAGGCTCAAGAGTGACTTCATGTGGGCCAATTTCAAGAAGGTAGGAGCTGACCCAGTTATTAATGGTAAGTGGAGATGGAATAATTTTAGATGCATTTAAGAGAAGAGAGCAGTTCAATGCCATTAGAAGATTTATGGTGATATTTCTGTGTGGAGAGGTTGCAACCTTCAACATGGGTATCAAGGATCATCAGGATCTTTACTTTTTTGTAGCGGGGACACAAATCTTTGTACTTGTTATATCGAGCATTTTTTTGAATGAAGAATATATAAATCAGAGAAGGTTTCTTCTCATAGTTTCCGGGCTCTGTACTTTAATTGGAATAGCATATACAACAGTCTACATTGCTCTGCTTTCTACTGGTATAGGAAACATAAGAAAGTAAGTGAAATTACTAATTTTAGAGGATCGATCTCAGAGGTAATATTCTACACGATTACAATGCTTATTTTCTTCATTGGTGCATTGAGAGACTATCAGGCGTTTGGTAAGGGATTGAAGAATTACTATCAAGGAAATCTTGGAATAAGGAAGAAGCTTACCACTTGATGTTGTATTACTTGTAGGATAATAAAAACCAAAGACTTTATTGCTCTTGGGATGCACATCCGGCATACATCGTCATCCGGCTGTTTCCTCGCACCCTCTCAATCACCCCCTCCTCGCTCAGGTGCCGCAGTATGTTCTCCGCAACCCCAAGATTCAGATTGTGCCGGCTCCCAACCATGTACCGTGTCACAACACTGGCCCGGCCGACATCCTTGCGCACCTTCGACAGAAGGTCCTCGGACACAGTCACGATCTTGTGCACCTCCTCCTTCTTCTTTCCGTCTCCCCACTTCTTCTTGTCCTTCCTTGTCCCGGACATAGCCTTGAGCGCCTTTTTCTCCTTTGACTCCTGGATCTTCTTGGCCATTTGGGAGGACAATTTTTTACCTCTCAAATCACAAAGCCATTCTCCTACAGTAAAAGAGAGAAGCATAAATACTTAGAGAATTTGCCACTTTAATAAAGTCATATACTCATAAGACAGCCATTATTACTCTACACTCAAACATCTTCAAAGCTCTTTTCCATCCTCGTCAAAAAACTTCACATCAGGTCCGGTGTTATCCACTCTCTTCAGATCCCCGAGGTCAAACTGGAATTCAGAGGACTCCAGTAAATCAGATCCTTTTCTACGCTCCTCGTTAGATCCCAGATGGCTCCCATTTGTATCAGATCCAGGAAGCTTAAAGCATCTTGTTTCAAGGGCTTTCATCCCCCCATTAACCTCATCCTTGGGGGCCCCTCCATGTTTATCAATCATCACATCTTCTTCATTTAACCCTTCTGTATCACTCTTTCTGGTCTTTATTCCTATCTTTCTCTTTGGAGCCTCAGAGGCTACATCAGATCCCCCTTTGGTCCTGAACACTCCTCTCTGGAACTTCCTCTCAGACAATGACTCTCCAGCATAATCAGACTCACACAAATCTATGATGTCGTCACTACAATCTTCATTGCTGTAATCATTAAAAAACAAGTCGTCTATAGCATCCTCCATGCTCTCGCTGTCCTCCTCAATAATCTTATCCACATCAACATTATCAAGGATCTTCTTTATCAATGCCGTGTTATCTTCCTTCTCCCTTTGCCCATCCTCAATCTCCATCGACTGTGCAATCAGCTGCATGAGCTTATCCGCTTCTTCTTCAGACAGCAGCCTCTTTTTCCTTGCAAGTAGAAAGTTCAGGAGTTCCTCATACATTCATGGGCTTTGTTTTTCATAAAATATATCTCTCCTCACGAATAGAATCATTTATTGGATTATTGAAATTAGATGTCAAAAAGATACAGCCATCCAACCTTCCGAAACAATAGGTTTGAGTTTCAACTAAATCATTTAATGAGTTCAACGAGCTTTGGCTTCCAGTTCCCCGGAATCTTCATTGTGCGCTTGTAATATCTTGCAACACGATACATCCGAGATGAAACAAGAATAAGCCTATACTTTGCAGAGTTGTCCTTCCTGTAGATGTTCAGGTGACTTCGAAGAGTGTTTGCTCGACGGACAAGTGATTCAAGATCAAAAGGAATTTTAGGAACTACCCCATTCCTCTCCAGAAACTTTGTGATGTCACACCCTAGAACATCTTTGGCATTCCCAACACCATACTCGTCTCTCAACCTTTTCCCTATATCAGGTGCAGGAATTCCTTTGTTCCCCATCTGGACCACATCTGCCTTGATCTCATCTACCGACTTTGTCAGCCATGTTGGGAATGCAGTGTCATATGGTTTAACGCTTCCCGAGCGCCCTCTTCCACTGGAATGCATCTTTGCCATTTTTAGATTGAAGGGCAAATTTTTCAGATTCAGATATGCATCCTGTAACCAGAGGAAATAGTATAGGCTGGGTTTTTTTTTCATTGTGAGAGGATGTTTCTGTGATTTGAGAAGTAAAAAATTGTCCTCCCAAATGGCCAAGAAGATCCAGGAGTCAAAGGAGAAAAAGGCGCTCAAGGCTATGTCCGGGACAAGGAAGGACAAGAAGAAGTGGGGAGACGGAAAGAAGAAGGAGGAGGTGCACAAGATCGTGACTGTGTCCGAGGACCTTCTGTCGAAGGTGCGCAAGGATGTCGGCCGGGCCAGTGTTGTGACACGGTACATGGTTGGGAGCCGGCACAATCTGAATCTTGGGGTTGCGGAGAACATACTGCGGCACCTGAGCGAGGAGGGGGTGATTGAGAGGGTGCGAGGAAACAGCCGGATGACGATGTATGCCGGATGTGCATCCCAAGAGCAATAAAGTCTTTGATTTTTATTTTACTGTTGAGTGATGAAGATATTCGTCTTGTCCGTTTAACAATTGTAGTCTTTAAAATATCATGGTAAAAATTTACCCCAAGATGACGTACAGAGGGTATAGCGGAGATAAAAGAGGGTTTCGAGGGCCTTCCCGAGTTGACAGGGGCAGCAGATATCCCACTAGGACAAGACGTGAGCCACAAAGGTATGAGCCGATGGCTGAGCTTCCTTCTGTTGAGTTCCAGAAGAACTTCTATAAAGAGGCCGAATCTATCAGTAAAATGAATGCTTCCGAGGTTGCTTCGTTTAGAAAGGCAAGCGAGATGGTTGTCAAGGGAATGAATATCCCCCACCCGATTCACAAGTTTGAAGATGTAGGGTTTCCTCATAGGGTTGTTGAGGATCTTGTTAGAAAAGGATTTGAAGGCCCTACTCCCATTCAGGCCCAAGGATGGCCGATGGCACTAAGTGGAAGGGATATGGTTGGAATTGCTCAAACGGGGTCCGGGAAGACTCTAAGTTTTATTCTACCAGCACTGGTTCATGCAAAAGATCAGCCTCCTCTTAGGAGGGGGGATGGGCCGATTGTACTTGTACTGGCACCGACTAGAGAGCTTGTGATGCAGATTAAGAAAGTTGCCGATGAGTTCTGTGAAATGTTTGATCTAAGGAGCACAGCTGTGTATGGAGGGGCTTCATCACAGCCACAAATAAGAGCCCTGCATGAAGGTGCAGAGGTGGTTATTGCTACACCCGGGAGACTGATTGATCTACATGAGCAGGGACATGCACCACTTGGAAGGGTTACATTTCTTGTGCTTGATGAAGCTGATAGAATGCTTGATATGGGCTTTGAGCCACAGCTTAGAAAGATTATTCCAAAGACAAATCCAAACAGACAAACTCTAATGTGGAGTGCAACATGGCCAAAAGAAGTAAGAGGATTAGCCGAAAGTTATATGAATGATTACATCCAAGTGGTTATTGGGAATGAAGAGCTTAAGACTAATAGCAAGATCAAGCAAGTGATTGAGGTATGTAATGGACGGGACAAAGAAGACAAGCTACTTGGGGTCCTTGACAAGTTCAAAGGGGATAGGATTATTGTGTTCTGCAACATGAAGAGAACTTGTGATGATCTGGAGTATGTGCTGAACAGGTCTGGGTATGGAGCAGCAGCTTTGCATGGAGACAAGTCACAGAACATTAGGGATAAGGTGCTTGATGATTTCCGAAGTGGAAGAAGACCGATTCTGATAGCTACCGAAGTTGCAGGAAGAGGACTTGATGTAAACGATATCAAGCTTGTGATCAACTTTGATTTTCCAGGGTCTTGTGAAGACTATGTCCATAGGATCGGAAGGACGGCAAGAGGGAATACAAAGGAAGGGATATCACATACATTCTTTACCATTAATGACAAGGGAAATGCACGAGAATTGATAAGGATGCTTAAAGAAGCCAAGCAAGTGGTTCCCTCCGATCTTGAAGACATGGTGCGGGCATCAAACGATAGATATGGGTCCAGGGGCTCCAGATATGACTACAGAGGAAGAGCTAGTAGATTCTCTTACAGAGGATGATCTCTTGGATTGAAGTCCAAAAACAAAAAATATCGGATGAACTGAGAATTCTTTTAAGCTTTAGATACCCTTGCTGACTTGAAGAGGTATCAGATAAAATTCATCAAATAAAATTTTGTTTAAACAAGTTTCATTTATAAGTTAGCTTGTAAGGTCCTTGACCATGTATGGGCCCTCCAGTACATATCCAAACCTAGCATAATAGTTTCTAGTCCCAACACCAGAAATAATTGCTATTTTCTTTGATTTATGCTCCTCCCTTGCAATTCTTTCAGCCTCGGCTATCAAAAGTGTTCCATATCCTTGATGTTGATACTTCTTCCCATCACTCTTATTTATACCAACAGCACTTCCATACACATGGAGTTCCCTTATTATGGATGCATTCCCGTTGACCACCCCAGGATGATACTTACTTTCTTGGAGCTTAGCTTCTTCTCTTCCAGATAATAAATCTACATCCTTTAACTCCTTTCGAAATGTATCCACACTGCACTTGCGTAGCCTTAGGAGCCCTATAAGAATGTCTTGCTTCACATCTTCATAGCTAAGAAATGTCTCCCAGCCTTTGTTTGCTACATAATCCCTTCTCACCAGTTCAATTTCTTCAGGTAAAATACTCTCATGGATATTCTTGATCCCAACCTCTCTAGTTCTTATATCCCTACACCTTGTCTTATAGTCTCTCATTCTGGCCAGTGCGAGCTCTCTTATATTACCGTGCTCCACCCCAGAACTCACAAGTGTCATGGGAATGTCTCTTTGCACCCTGTATACCCTCATCCATGGCGGTACAAATGAAAGAATCCTTGCAAGTATGTCAACCAGCTCATCAGGTGAGTAGTTCTTGTATTTGTTATTTTTCCATAACTCAAACAATCCTGTACCCTTGATCACAAGAGTAGGATATATCTTTAATCCATCGCTCCTGAAGTCAGGATTGTCGAAATATTCTCGGAATTGTGCGAGATCTCTCTTCATAGGGACATTTGGAAGGTTAGGCATCATGTGTGCAACTATCTTGAATCCAGCATCTTTTGACAGTCCAAAAGACTCACATACACTACCCACAGTGTGCCCTCGGTTGGTGTCCATCGCCACATCCTCATATACACTTTGGACTCCTATCTCAATCCTTGTGCATCCGTATTCTAACATTTTGCTTAGATGTGGACGAATACAAAAGTCAGGCCTTGTCTCTATTGTTATTCCAACACATTTCAACCGTCCCTCTGCCCCAACCCTTATTGCCTCTTCAACACTTGAGGATGTATGGCCGCTGAGAGCATCATGCAGCTTCGAGATAAAGCTGTCTCTATACGACTCAGGCAGAGACATGAATGTTCCTCCCATTATTATATACTCAACCTTGTCTATACTGTGCCCAAGCCCCTTAAGCTGCTTCAGCCTCTCCCTTGCCTGATCAAATGGATCATACCTGCTTCTTATAGCTCTCATACTTGTTGGCTCATATCCTGTATACGATTGAGTAGAATACTCAAAATCGGAATCCGGGCCCCCAGGGCAGTACACACATATGTTTCCAGTCAGTGCTATATGCGGGCATCTATGGGGCTTACACATTACAGCAACTACGGCAACCCCAGATGCAGTTCTGACAGGCTTCACCCGAAGTTGCTCAATTAGATGGCTATACTCTGGAGGGATGAATGAGATTATGTCAACCACACGTGGGGTACTTCCAAGCTTATACTTTTTGCATACTCTGGACTTAATTCCATTCACATCTATCTTCTTTTCTTGCTTGTAAAGTTTGATTATTTCGCTTGAGATCTCGTTGCATGCTTTGAGGAAGTCAGACATTCTTGGGGAGTTTGATGGTAGGAATTAATTCTTTAAGAAGAAAAGTAGAGTTGGTCACACTTGCATACCAGGCGATTGCCAGGAAAGAGGCCTGCTCCGGATATTTTGTATTCGATTTTGAGCCCTAAAGATGCAGGCTTCTCTATACTTAAACACATCAACACAGATGAGAAAAGATGAAATCATGCAGAAGCTCAGGTCAAACAGCGAACAGGATAAGATCGAAGGAATGAAGCAGATGATAGCACAGATGAGCCAGGGAGAAGACTTTGGTGCTCTTACACACAAGATAACAAAGGAGATATTAGTAGTGAAGAGTAATGAACTCAAAAGGCTGTTCTACTACTATCTAGAGTTGCTCCCGAAGTCTAGAGGGACTCAGTCATTTGAAGAGATGCTTCTTCTGTCAAATCAGGTTAGAAAGGATCTCGAGCATCCAAACGAATATGTCAGGGGGTTTGTGATGAGGTTTGTCAGTACATTGGATGATCAAGACCTTGTTGGGAATTTCTACAAGTTGATCAAAGATAACTTCAGTCATCCGAATTCATATGTTCGAAGAAATGCATACTTCTGCCTAGGAGAAATCTTTTCAAAGATGGATACTTACAAGGAGGTTCCGGATCTCCTGTACCATGCACTGCTCAGGGATCTAGATCCTAATTGTTTGCGAGAGGCTTTTGTCTCTCTACACTTGTCAGACCCTAGCTTGGCATTGAGGTATGCTAGTGAGGTAGGCCTGTCAATACCCAGTGAGTTGTCAACAGCCATTATAGAGAAGATTGATGACGAAGACCTTCTGGAGAGATTTCTTTTTTCAGAGGATAGCCTGACGGCATTTGAAGCAGGGATATCAATCCACAAAACTAGCAGCAATCAACAGCTATTGAAAAGGGCTACAGATACTATATTGAGATGCCTTGAAGACCTTCCTGCATACAAGGAATACGCAATTGATGTGCTCCTCCTCTCTACATACACATTCTCTGGTTATGCAATGAGTTTCATATCATTGATAGATCCATATGACTTGGGCTTCTGCTCGAAATGCCTAGATTTCAGCTTCAAGATTTCGGAAACTCATGAGTTCCTGCACATCTCCGACTTCCTAGGATCCAAGTTCATGGATACCCACGATGCAACTATACAGAATCAGAACTTCAAGGTCCTTCTTCTAGAGAAGATGGCGTACTTTGCAAACGTCTACTCGTCATATAACGAAGAAATAGTTTCTGAGGCACTGGAGGGTATTGTATCTGAAAACCCGGAAATGAGCTATGGCTCCTTAACATTTCTTTCTTCCTGCCTTGAGGTTATGAGGAAAAGCTTTGAGCCTGGCACAGAAGGGGGGATGGAATATGTAGGTTACCTAGAGAAGCTAGTAAATAAGATAAACGAGGTGAAGTATGGAAAGATATTAAGGTGTTGCTTTAGTCTTCTTAGGAAACATGCCACAAGGGATATCTTCCTGAGGGTTGTTGGAGTGCTAGACTCTTCGTTTGAGCTTCCAAGCAAACCTCTGTATTTGAGAAGCACACAAACGTTCTTAGGAGCATTCATATGCATTGAGCTTTCGGAGATGTGTAAAAGCCTAGGGGAAGACCTTAAGGATAAGGTTATTGGTATTATGTTAAAGTTTGTCGAGTATGGAAAGGAAAGTAAAAGCATGGATGCAAGTTCACATTTGACTATCGTGTCATGCATCAGATCTTTGATATCTTCGAATCCTCAGTCTGAGATCTCATTTGACAACTGCAGGCGGTGTAGGGAAAATGTGCTTGATCCTATTGTTCTCCCTGGAGCTCGGGTTTGCGATGAAAGGAATCTAAATAAACTTCATGAATTCCTGAGCAGGGATGAGAGTGGAGAAGCAGAGATGAAGAATGTAACACAGCTTACAGGGCTGTCTGATCCCATCTATGTTGAAGCAACCACGAGTTATACTCGATATGAAGTTGTTATGGATGTGCTGCTTATCAACCAAACGTCATCCTATCTCCAGAATGTTCTACTGGACTTTGTTACGAGCCAGGGATTCAGCGCCATCTTCATTAACACGCCGTTTTCGTTGTCCAGCAGATCTGTTGTAACAAAAAGGTTTACATTCAGAATTGTAGATGGATCGAATGGGTTTATAAGTGGGTCCATCACGTTCAGGTACCCAGACGAGAGTGGGGAGTATGCCAACACGACATACACGATCAACTTGTCTGAGGTGAAGACGTCTGTGTCCAAGTTCCTTGAGCCAAAGAAAATGGATTCTGATGGATTTAGAGAGATGTGGAAGGAGCTTGAGTGGGAAAACACATATACTCTTAAGTTTGCTACGCGAAGAACATTGGAAGAGATATTTGGGGAGGTGTGCAAGACTCTTAACGGAGAGGTGGTAGACATTGAGTGTGATGAAAGCTATGGTGTTGGGAACATAGCATGTTCTACACTGCAGAATGTATGTGTACTAATCAATGTATGCCTAAGAAGAGGAGAGTATGTCCACTTTGAGTCACGGATCCGTAGTAGGAAAGAAGGAATAGTGAAGTCTGTAAGTGCAGTGGTTGGGGATGTACTAAAGTCTCTCAAGAATAAATGATGAGCTGATGTTCAGATACTCTTGTGTTCGTGGATTTCTTTGAAAATTTTTGATCCCTGAAAATGACATCGGCTGAGCTAGAGGTTTTGGAGTATTTGAATGGACACAAGGATGAAGTGAAGGGGTTGAAGATTGTGCGAGTGTCTGGAAGAGAGATTCTGTATTCCTCTTCCAAGGACAAGAAAGTTTTTAGCTGGGACCTGCATAGCAAGATTGAATCTGAGTTTGGCAAGATATTGAAGCTGTATGAAGGAGGGCATTCCAAAAGGATCAATGGGCTTGATGTATCGAAAGATGGAAGGATGATGGTGACTGTTGGGTCTGATGGAATAGGAAGGATCTGGGACACGGAGGTTAAGAAGTCAAAGCGGCTTGAAGGGCATACCAGGGATGTACTGTGTGTAAGCATTAACAGTAACGATACAAAGATAGTTAGCGGGTCTGTGGACAGGACTATGAATCTTTATAACACAAGGGGAGAGCTTATTGCAAAGATGGGGAAAGATACAGAGAAGATGCACCGAGGATGGATCAATTGTGTTGCATTCCATCCCATTGAGGAGAATGTTCTTGCAAGTGGGTCCACAGATGGTACAGTGAAAATATGGGACCTTGATTCTCAAGAGCACATGCAGACATACCTGGGAGGGGTCTATGTTGATTATGAGAGGGCAAAGGAGAAGAAGGTGTTACCTGTTGATTATGATGAATCAAAGAGTGTCACTGCAATGGCCTTTTCGAAGGATGGGTCCATCCTGACATATGGGGAGAAGAGCGGGAAAGTGTATCTTGTGAATCTCGACACTAAAGAGTGTATTCAGAGCCTTGATGCAATTACTCCAGTCAGATCCATTGCTGTTGGCGAGGCCGAGCCTGTGATTGCTCTAGGGACTGATGATTCCGTAATCATCTGGGAAACTATCAACTCAAGGGTTATTGCGAGCCACAACCTTAAGGAGATTGGAAATGGAGTACGATGCCTGTCCCTAGCGTTTTCTGGAAATGCTCTTTATTGCGGGCTATCTACTGGATCCATTATTCTACTGGAGCTTAGAAAATCGGATTAAACTGGTTCTTTGATTTTCTTTTACTATTTATCTCCCTGAGATGAAGAGGATTGAGTTATATGAGGGGCAGAAGCAATTTATTAAGGATGCAAAAAAGATTGTCGATGGAGAGGCTGTTGGAATATTTTCAAGCCCCACTGGAACAGGAAAGACCATGTCTCTACTCAGTGCAGTGGTAGATTATATCGATGTGGATGGAGTGGAGTTGAATCATAGAAATAGGGTATTAGAGCAAGCTCTTTTCCAAAGAAATGGGGGAACTGTATTCTATTGTACAAGAACACACACCCAACTGGCACAAGCAATAAATGAGCTTAAGAGACTAGACGTGAGATGCAACGCCGTTGTACTGGGATCCAGAAAGATTTACTGTCTAAATGAAAAGATTCTCCAATACAAGAATTCTGATGCTATGAATGAAGGATGCAAGCAGATTGTCAAGGAAGGGTTGTGTGCATTTTATGATGGAGGTGAGTTGTTTGATGGATGTGGAGTCCTAGATGTAGAAGATCTAACCCTTATAGGAAAGGAGCAAAGGCTTTGCCCCTACTATGCATCCAAAATATATTCCCACCAGTGTGATATTGTATTTCTTCCTTATCAGCTATTATTCACCAGAGAGGGTAGAAGAAGTGTAGATATTGATGTCCGAGGAAGTATTGTCATTGTGGATGAGGCACATAACATTTGTGATTCTGTGATCCAAATGAATACATCAACTATACTGTTTATGACAATAAGCAAATACATTAAGGCTATGGAGATGTACAAGGAAAGATATAGCGAGAGGGTTAGGAGGGATGGGGTGCTTGAAAGGATTTTAGAGGTACTCAGAAGAATTGAAGCCTTTGGACTCATGCATTGCAGGAATATGAATGAAGAAGAAGGCGTGATGGGGGTTTCTGAGTTTCTACTTAAGACAAGTATCGAGGATTTCAACATGCTTGAGATTGAGGACTATATAGCCTCTAGTGGGATTTCTAGGAAGTTGGAGGGATTTGAGAAAGATCTGAACCTACAACTTTCAGAGATATCCAAGTTCCTAAGTCTTCTGACAATGAGTGATAAGGGCGGAAGAATCTTTTACACTTCAAAGAGAATCAAGTTCACACCTCTGGATGCAACAATGTATTTTGAAGATGTACTTGAATGTAAATCATTATTGTTTGCTGGAGGAACAATGGAGCCTATTGATCAGCTCGCCTCTGTTCTTGGAAAGAGGAGCCCCCAATACTTTTCATACAGAAGTGTCTGTAGAGACTTTTTGCCAATTGTAGTGGGGTCCGGACCATCTGGAAGGGAGGTTGTAGTGAATTACGAGACAAGAGAAAGTACGGAATCCGTTAAGGACGTTGCCTCGTCTATACTCAACTTCTCGAATGCTGTTAGAGACGGAGGAATGGTATGCTTTCTTCCTTCTAAGGCCTATCTTAAGATACTTAGAGAAGTATGTGGAGACATGATAGGGAGAAAGAAGGCCCTGTATGAGGATCTCACCAACTTTCAAGAGTATGTGTTAGAGGTTAAGAAAGAAGCTTGCATTCTTTTTGCAGTGATGGGAGGAAGACTTAGTGAGGGAATGAACTTCAACGACAAGCTATGCAGGCTGTTGATGGTTGTGGGGGTTCCTTATCCCAGCCAGGATCTTGAGCTTAAAGAAAGAATTAAACACAATGGAAGAGGATATACTACATCGATAGCAATGAGAATAGTGAACCAAACTTTAGGAAGAGCATTGAGACATAAAGATGATTATGCCGTGTTGGTGTTATTAGATAGAAGATATGCTCAACTCTCAAAGCTTATAAGCTCGTGGATAAGAGAAAGGATTGCTTGCTGTAGCTTTGGAGATGGCCTTCTTAAGGCAAGTAGATTTCTTAATAAAGATAGATAGATGCCTCTAAGCGCTTTATTTGAATGGATGGCCTATTCAAAAAACCCATCCATCTTCTTGATAAGCTTCATTGTGATTCTAGGCCCTATTTCATTGAATCCAACTTTTATATCTTCTTCCTCCTTTGTAACAATAGCATAGTGTCTTACATGGATAAGGTCTCCATCGAAATAGAAGTGTAGGTTTCTTTTGAATGTCTTCGGTTGGGAGGACAAGGACATAAACAGCTCCTTGGTATCACTCTCTCCAGTAAATGTTATGCAAGGATCGTCTTTGTAATACTCACTACCCACCATAACGTACTTTGGATTGTAATCAATTACATTGAATACATATGTCGGTCCTTTTGGTCTAACTCCAATCTTGATGTCCCTTGCATCCACTAGAATAAAGTGAGACAGTTCAAGTATATCAGCAACATCCAGATATGACCTCACAGTCGTATTCTTATCTCTAAGCTTTGACGTGACATTGGGTTCTAACATTCTGCGTATGTGCATACACATCTGCTTGGATCTCTTTGTGGGCTTCTTCACCGTTATTACCAGTTTGTTCAGGAATCCCATCCAGGGGTCTTTCAAACCCAGACTTTGACTCGTTTGCAGACAGAGGTCAGATATTTGGGATTTTGGAAACGTCTATCATGCTGTCTTCATCTCGATGTTCAAGATTCAGGAACCCGGCTGCAACATGCTTCTTAATGTTCTCCATTTTTTGGATGGATTCACAAATACCATTCCCCGGGGTAACTAAGAACTTGATCGAATAGTAGTACAGTGCTATGAAAAAGGCTGTCTCCACAAGTGAGTTGACCGGGAGACCTCGACTATAGTCTCCAGCAAAAAACATCGCTGTCATCCTAGCTACTCCAGATGCACCATCAAGGCAGAGGTATCCTATAATACCAATAATCTTAGGTTTTACCCTATCAAGAACTTCCTCTATCTCAAACTTAGTGATGACTTGTGTGTATGAGAGAACGTCATGCACTTTACACATCTTGAGTAACAGCAAAGAGTACAGTGATAGCAGCAGAGAGGTTTCTGCAATGTTTAGGACTTCTACAAGATAGGATCCGAGATCATGCCCACTGCAAACATGAAAGACTAATGGATACAGGAAACTTCCAAGCAGAGAATAATACTTGACAAATGCAATGGAGGTCTTTTCGTCAATCCCTAGGACTCTAAATCTTCTTGATGACACAAGAGGTATGATAAGAGAAGTAGCATAGAACATAAAGCTTTTCTGGAAGCTCCTTGCAGATAGCTCAAGCATCTTCAAAGAGTGGCTGTTCACACTCACTCTCTTGAGCAAAGGCGGTGTTCTTCCTTCCAGGTGATTCTGTGTGTAGAAGAAATAGTAAACGGTTGTGAATATTAGGGCCAGGAGAAAGAATATCATCCCTTTCTTCCTTGTAGACTTGATTTTCTCTATGTACCTTGTACCGGCAGGCTCTGCCTTGTTGTTTGCCCTCAATGCAATAAGATTTACAAGCGTAGCTCCAAGAATAAGCATGATTGCAAGCAGAACAAATGGTGAGATGCTT
The DNA here is from genome assembly GCF_000280035.1 of Encephalitozoon romaleae SJ-2008. Classification (NCBI taxonomy): domain Eukaryota; kingdom Fungi; phylum Microsporidia; family Unikaryonidae; genus Encephalitozoon; species Encephalitozoon romaleae. Next base: position 114,147 of record NC_024903.1, read on the forward strand.
GTGTTCATTTTTGTTTGTTTTAACAAGAAGGAAACCACGCAACTGTAAATTGTTCAAACAGATTTATGAAACAAGCCAACACAATGGAAAAGAGATGACTCAAAAGATGTAGAAGATCATTAATTAATCCCATTAAACCCGAAGAAACGGGCTCCAAATAATTTTTCTTTATTGCCCTGGAAATGGTCATCCAGCTAATATATCTGGGTGTGTCATATGTGCTGCTGAAAGTGGTCCCGATTGTGTATCAGTACATATACTCCAAGTGCAGGAATCATCAGGTGTGGGAGGGGATAAGAAAGAAGTATGTCCTCATCAATGGGGCGACAGGAAAGGTTGGAAGGGGCCTTGCAAAGAAGTTTGCAGAGAAAGGGATGAAGATTCTTCTTGTTGGGAGAAGCGAGTCCAGACTGACAAGGCTTCATGCAAAAATAGAAAGAATGACAGAATGCCATATGCACATTGTAGACTACAAAAGAAGCCCCAATATATCCTTTGTAGACAAGTACGACATAGGGATCCTGGTTAACTGTGCCAGTGCCATGAAGGATAGCCCTGCATATTTTGTGGAGCAGTCTGTTGAGGAGATCATGAATGCCAATCTTGTAGGCGTGATGTCTTTGACAAGATATGTACTTGTCAATATGATGGATTGCGGATATGGATATGTAATCAACGTTGGATCCTTGATGGGAGAGGCATCAACTCCCTTGTATTCTGCATTTGGATGTTCTAAACAAGCGTTAAAGGCCCTGTCGGACTCTCTTTATTATGAGCTTGAGGGATATAATGTGAATGTAGAATATATGGGAGTTGGAAGTGTATCGTCTGGAGAGGATGGAGAAAAGCCCTCGCTCTTAAGGCCTTCTTCGGATACACTTGCCGAGTCGATTCTTAACACATTTGGATCTGCAAAAATGTCTGTACCTTACTTCCCACACTTCATCCTGTATCTTATAATGCTTTGCATTCCCTCTCCACTTTTGAGTAGAATAATTCTCCGAAGAAATAAAAAGGAAATGATTGAGGTGAGGAATCGAGAGCTGAATCTTGAAAACCAGAAAATAAAATAGGCCCTCCACTGGAAAGCTTGAAGCGGATGCGCTGGGGTTAGTAAAGAATAAAGCCGATTTATTATCAATTGATAGATGATGCTTGGGATGATATCTTGGGCCACATATCAGCAACCTCTCTGGGCACAGGTCCAGCTATCTGTGCACCTCTCAACTCTCCCTTGTTGTTAATAAGGACTGCTGCATTATCCTCAAACATAATATGAGATCCGTCGGTACGTCTCCAAATCTTCTTCTGCCTTATAAGAATGGCATAGTGTACCTTCTTTCGGAGCTCAGGCTTTCCCTTCTTAACAGATACAACACAGATATCTCCTGGAGCTGCAGCCGGAAGTCTGTTGAGTCTTCCTCTGTACCTCTTCACCCCAATACATCTGAGGATCTTTGCCCCACTGTTATCTGCACACTTTAGAAGCGATTCTACTTGTACACCCCTTGACATCTTGTATCGAGGCTTTATTGAAATCTTCTTCTCCAGAACCTCTGTCTTCTTCTCGGCAGCCATATTTCTGGGGCTGGGATCTAAATTTTTTTGTAAGGGGAGAGGATTCAGAATAACCTTTCTTCAGGATCCATGTCCAGAATGGTTCAAGGCACTTCCATACAAATCTTTCATACTGACCGTGGGCCTTGATATCCCAGACCTCGTTCCATTCTTCTTTCCGAGATCTTGCCATATGCTTTGCCTCAACTCTTTGACCTTTGCCTCTCCCAGTTGATCGGTAAGAATCTTGTCCATTTCAAGCAATCTCAGTCTTATCTTTGTTTTGACCTCAAGCTCATCAGGTGCATTCATTCAAGAATGGGATGGTATCCTTGTATATTTACCCTGCTGTTTAGAAAGATCACTCTGGACACTCGTTCTTGGATAATAATTATCTCCACCCCATCCGATGAAGCCGTTTCTTGTGGGCCTTTTGAAGTGCAAGAGGTGCTCGTTTATGACAAGATTGGTTCTACAATGCGAAGAGGTGGAAAGCTGCAATGCAGACGATGTCCAGATATTTAACAAGCATGTGTTCACTGAGAATGGTGGGGAGAGGTTGAAGCTTCTTGCAAGGAGCCTTGAAGGTTTTTATAGCAACCCTGTCTCTGAACAGGAAATCGATTCTTTTGTTGAAAATCCTGACCATGATGAAAGAATAAAGGAGCTTTTGTTTGGTGTGGATGTTGTGGAGGGAAGTCTAAGATGTGATACATGTGGCCTTATATACCCGATCAGGTGCTCGATTGTGGAGACGGTTGATACCATTGAGTCCAAATAAAAATACGTTCCATAGTTTACAGGTCTGTTACTTTATCTGAAATCCTTTACTTCCTAGCCCTTGGGATGACAGATGTCAAGGCTTTTGAGGCTTTCTATGAACATTTGAGGTCACAGGGAAAGGGAGACCCGGAATTGAGAAGCGAGGAGCTGGAAAAAGCTGTAAGAGAGATGCTAAGAAAAGCAAAGATAGTGAACTTTGAAGAGTATATACGAAGCTACAAATATAGGAGAAGGATGATGAGCAGGCTTCAGGAGACGATGGTTTATGGAAAAGGAGATTCCATGCTCTATGCATCGAAGGAGATGTTCAGAAGCAGCATGGAGCTTCTTGGGCATTCTGGGCAGGTTGATAGGATATGCTTTGATCAGGGGAATAGATTTTTCATGTCTGGAGGCTCTGATGGAATGATTAAGCTTTGGGATGTTTACTCAGGACTTTTGGTGCATAGCTTTATAGGCCACAGAAATTTTGTAAGTGACCTTTGCATCAGCAGTGATGGAAAGATTTTAGTTTCATGTGACTCTCATGGGCTGTTGAGTGCTTGGTCTCTAGAACGGTTTGAGGTACTCTTCCAGCTAGAACTTGGGTGTGAGATCATATTCACCGAATTCTTTGATACGGGTGATGGATCTGCCTACAACCTGATTGTCGTTTTGTCAAGAGGTATTATCAAGACGTATAAGTTTGAAGGAGGTAGAGTTGTATTTGAGTCTGAGAATCTCTGTCTTCTTGATGAGGCCATAAAGGGGCTGTGTTTTACGGATGGAGGAAGGTTTCTCCTATGTAGCGGATGGTGGCCATTTCTTGTTGTCTTTGACACCCAGGGTTTTGATGGATGCATAGTTCTTGAGACCAATGGAATGCCTGTGAATACAATATGCGGGGCGAAGAAGGGGCTTAAAATAGCTGCAGCATGCGACACCCAGGTGTTCCAGTGGACGTTTTTTACAGAAGGAAATCCTGGGATGGGAAACTTCAAGAGAAGAACAAAGGACACATCGTTACAGGGTCACTGGAAAAGATCGATCATCAAAATAGACATCAGCGAGGGAGAATTGGTTGAGAGAATATGCTATCTTAGAGACAATTTTCTTGTATGTATATGCACAGACCTGAAGATAAGAATATATGCAGGGACAGAGCTTAGATGCATCATAGATACACCCGAGATGGGGATTGCATATCCACATCCATTAGAGAATGTGTTTGCGCTGTGTGGAAGTAACTTAAGGATGTATAGTATGGAAGGATTGATTTATGAAGAGATGCTAAGCTTTGGTATCAATGATGCACAATTTTCGAACGACGGGGAATTCTTTGTATTTGGAGACGAGAGAGGAGTTGTTCGGGTAATTTCGATGAATTTTTTGCCAAAGCCTCCCAAGGAACAGTTTTTTCTATCTGATCTTGATCATCTCAACTCTACTGAATGGAATGGGGTTGTTAGATGCATGAAGGAATCCACATACGAGTCTGATAGAAGGAGAAATGAGGATTGGTATCAGGTAGAATATGTTGTTACAGGAAAGCAGAGCAGTTGCATAGGGGTTGAGGACTTAGGATCCAAGCATTTTATGAAGGACCTTATCAATCTCGAGTCGTTCCGAAGAAAGTATATGAATGTACCACTTCCAGGAGAATCTCAAACTGTGGAACAGGCAACGATATCTGAGGATAGTAGTAGTCTGGTAGAGGACACAGAGAGTGAATTATCTGAGGAGTCTGTTGATTATACCAGCGATGAGGAGATGTCAGAGAAGAGCATAGAGACACCACCTCTGAGGAGGTTCCTTATTGATAGTGATGAGTCTTCAGGGAACATCCCTGTGCTAAGGAGGAATGCCCACGATGGAGAAGATGGAGGATTAAGCCCTATCGGGATGGCAAGAAGATTAAGAAGACATAATAGAACTAGAGCTGATAGTGAAGAGGACAGGACGGATGCCTTAGATCTGGGGAGAAGGGGCACTATAGACAGAACCATTCTTTCTCATTACGAAAGGCTGGAGGGTGCTAGTGATAGGAGGAAAGATGAGTTAGGAGAGAGTAGTGATGATAGGTATATGGGCGGGCTGGTTGAAGGATTAGGATATAATGAGCAAGAATTAAGACAATATGTCCAATCATGGCTATCATCGCCAAGTATGGGGCCTCAGCCAGGGGATGATGTTTACCTGGATTCCGAAGGTCTTAGAGAATTCCAGTTATTTGACGGAAGAAAGAAGTTTGAGGGGCCTACAGGAGTATGTTCTGGATACTACGAAGTAAGATCTCTTGAGGCTGTCAAGTACAATCCTCCATTCCTTAAAGTAGTACTTTGCCTTGGAGAAGAGAGCTTCTCTATAAGATATTATAGATATCCTGGGTCATCGCCTGTATTGTTACTGAAGGAACAGATGAGTGTCAGTGCTGGGGATTTCATAAGCTTTGCATTGAACGGAATAATATCTCGAGGGAAAGTATCTGGGGTTCGCGGTGTCCATCTTGCTGTTGACTCTGGAGGAAGCTCTGTATTAGTTGAGAGGTCGGATGTGTTAGTTCCAAGGATCCTATTTCCTTCGAATGTAAAGATGGAGATACTAAAGATGATCAGGCAGAATAGGATGCATAGGGGCCTTTATGTAACCTTGAGAAGAGAATCTAATGGATCTTACTATGAAAATGTTGCCTCCACTGTCAACCTGGGGGTCATTGAGGAGAAGATTCAGAATGATCTATACCGTACTGTTGGGGGATTAGAGTTTGATCTTGACATTGCAATCAGCAACTCGATGTATTTGGGGCCAGTACTCCACGGGCATTGCCAGCAGGTTGTGAATGGGATCCGGATGATAGTGAGAAATATCTAAGGATATGAGGAACTAATTTCAAGGCCCAATCACCCTAATGTATTATGACGTGAATATCAGCTTGGATTACTTGAAGCAAGACATGAAGGAGTTAGAAGAGAATGAGTATGAAGGTTTTTGTGTGAATAGAATCATAAAACCAAGAGATTTGGAGAAAATCAGATACGAACCTGTTGAATTCCTTGGAGCAAAGCCTTGTTACAGCCGTGTGGAGGTTGTGTTTGAAGAGAAGGAGGAAGTTGGATATGATGCAAAAAAGTCTATGAAGTATGATCTGTTTGTTGTGAGGCTGAACGGGGTTGCTGGGATGGACAGGCTAATAAGATGTCAGCCAGATATGATTACATTCAACTATGGGAGTCAGATTCTTCCATTCAAATGTGGACTGGTCAGGACGGCAATCAAAGAGAATATATTTTTTGAGGTACCATTGAGGGAAAGCCTGTATGGAGGAACTTCCAGTATTATGTGGATGAGGAATGTACGTAAGCTACTCTTTATTACGAATGGCAAGAATGTTGTGTTTAGTAGTGGGGCACGATGCTCCACGGAGATCAAGAGGCCTAGGGACATCACGAAGATGCTGGAGATGTTTGGACTTAAGAAGAAGAGGGCTTCTGAAGTGATGCTCAACTCCTTAAGACTTCTAAGAAGATGTGCAATGAAGAGGTATTATTATAGAGGCTCTATTACCCACAGCGTTGATGAAGGATCTTTGAAGAGGGATTTTGTACTATCTCTGTACAGGGGATGATTGGTTAAGAATAAAGCTTGGCTATGATAGCTATATTTCACCTATCTTTTCTAAGCCTTCACTGATGTATTTTGATATGAATGTGAGCAGTAGATGCCTTGGACCAGAGTTGATGGATGTTTTAAGACAGCTCGGACATGATGGGATCTGTGTAAACACTGTGGTTGAGTTGGACATAGTGAAGAAATACAAGAAGCCTTCTTTCGATGGCTGGAAAGACAGGAGGATTTATGAAAGAGTGGAGATAAAGTATAAAGATTGTGAGGATTGGGATGATGTTAGAAAGGATATTGATCCCGATGTTGTTGCAGTTCGATTGGAAGGCATGAAGGATTTCAAGAAAGTTCTTGAGATGCGCCCAGATGTGATTACATTTGATTACACCAAAAGCTTCTGTCTTGGAAGAGATGAGTTCATTGAAGCTACAAAAAGAAACATATTCTTTGAGATTCCCCTGGTATGCGGAATGTACAGCCAAAGAAGCAAAGCCATGTGGATGAGGAACGCTAGAAGACTTCTAAATGTCACTGGGGGAGTGAATGTTGTGGTTGGGAGTGGAGCAACATGTCTTACGGAGATGAGAGGAGGACAAGACATCATAAAGATACTCTGGGGGCTTGGGATGAGTGAGGATAATGGAAGAAAGGTATTGCTGAACTCTGCCAGGCTGGTCAGATCTTGTGATGTAAGAAGATATGTTATGAATTAAAGGATGGGATTGGTTCATTGGGAATAAGGTTCTGAAACGGCTCTTGTTCTGTGATCAGTGAGATAAATAGAGTTTTGAAGCAAAACGAAAAGTCATGGGAGCAAGAAGAAATAGGATGAGAGGGCGAAGTAGGATTCAAGGCCTTGGGAAGGGTACTATCCGAGAGGTCAAAGAGATTAAGAAGGAAGAGAAGCAAGAAGGAAAATTCAATGTCGACTTCCAAGAGCTCAACAATGAGTTGTCTACCATTGAGCTGAAGGACGAGAGTACAAAGCATTCTGATGGCAGTGAGGCGAGCTGTGAGAAGGATTCTTGTATGAACGATAGAGATGATAAGGCTGAAGAGATCAATGACAAAGAAGTGGTAGACGAGAATGGCAGAGACGTTGAAGAAGAGGGTAAGATAGGAAGCAGACAGGAGAATGAAGTTGATGTTGTAGGGATGTCTCAGATTCTCCATCCCATGACACCGAATGTATTGACTAATGCTGTGCTTCAGACACCCGTGAGAAGAGTACTCCATGAAGAGGGAAACAACCTTCTCGTTAAGGAGGAGGGCCTGATGCTTCCGAGCAAGATGATCATCAACAGGTATCCTGGGTATCTATTTATTCATATAGATCAGGTGGAAAGGTTCATGACATCTAGGAAGGAGGTAGAGAGCGTATCCATTAAGATTGAATCGAAAGGGATCCTCTGCGAGACAAAGCGATATCCTGTGAATACAAATGTGGGAATGAATGAGATGCTGCGGGTTCCTATAAGCAAGGTGGAAAGCACGGGGACACCATTGAGATTCATACTTCTGCTGCATCACAAATCCGGGCATGTAACAAAGTCATGTGAAGCCATGCTTATAATTGACAGTAGCCGAATTCGGTCAATACATAACAATCTTCTTGAAAGTAGGTTAGCATGGGACAACTATGTATCAAGGAACCTGCTCAAGAGTATACGAAGTTTTTTCACAAGTGGAGCACCGGATGCATGGAGTCTTAAGATCTATCTGTCGTTTATATCTGAGGACGAGTTTAAGCTAATTCCTGCGCCTCTCCCTCAGGATCTTAAGTCCCTCAGCAAATGGCTAGTGGTGAAGAAGTTTTCCTACAATATATGGTTCCGAGGATTTGTGAATGTCAGAGGAGATGCTGGAAAGGCATGCACCAGCCTGTGGAAGAGAAGATATGTAAGATGCTATGGATACATGATCTTTGTATTTAACGAGCATTCCAGAAGTCTCATTGGTACAATAAGCCTTGTGGATGCATGTTTTGACCCAAGCACAAGCAACAAAGTGTATCTAGAAAATTTCCTTCGTATTAACCTTGGGCGGAGTTCGGTTGAGTTCCACTTTGACACAAAAGACAAGTACAATACATGCAAGAATGCACTAAGTATGATGCTTCCTCAGTCGCTGTTCTACAATAAGGTGTAGTTGCTTGGAAGGATCTGTGCTTTCTTGGGAGACATTATCTTATTAAAGACCTTAACATGAACTTTCTTTTCACAATTTGGGATGGAGGGAAGTTTTCCCGCCAAGATTAAGGATTTCTAGGAAATTTAGGATCCCAGATGTTTATGCGACCTGTTTTGAACGAGACAACAAATGCCACTAAAAGATCTGATTCTAAGGGCAAGGAGATCGAAAGTGACAAGGAAAGGGTGCTTTGCTTTCTGAAGAATACCTACATGAAGACTAGGGATCATTCTCTGAGATATGACCTGAAGAAATGCCTAGAGATAATTGAAGGAAAGGAGAACCAGGAGATTACCGACCTCCGAAATGCCTTGGAGGAAGCCCTTGTTGAGAACGAGGCTCTGTTTGCAGAGAAATGCGAGCTCGCTGTTACTCTTGAATGTATGAAAGCAGAAAAGGGGGAATGACTCGTTGGTGGTGATATACATTAAAACTTATTTAGTGATGTGAGAGAGTTGAGCCGATTTATTGGTATGTGCTTTACCCTGGGTGGAAATGTATACGAGATATAGATTGTAAGTGAAGGTAGCTAATTTAGGGTTTTTGCAAGGAAAGGGGCACGGGTCGAGGATGGAGTGCTTCAAGAGTTTGTACAAGAGATCATCCGAGGGTTTGGAGGTCTTGATTTGCTGAGCAGGGTTGATGTAAAATGCAATGGAGGAATTATTGGTGTTGAGGCCGACGAAGAGGCCTCCAATGTTGTGCACGGGTCTCTGTTTTTCTGTGGTGAATATAAATCTGTTAAATGCAGATTCGAGCAGGTTGATTAAATAGTTTGCTGAATATGGTATTTACCTATAAATTATTTCGAAATGATTTGTTTAAAAAACAGATGCATCTGAAAACAATGACGAAGAGTTTGGAAGGATACAAAGAGGTAAAGGTGATCAGAAGGGAGCAAAGAATCCTAATTAGTTCTGCGGTTGACATGACGAGCGGAGAAAAGATTATTCTTGAATCGGTGGATCTTTCTGGATTTTCTGAAGACTATCGGTCGTTATTGATGAGTTTTCTATTAAACCACAAGATTAACCATTCTCCTTATGCCATGAAAGTTCTAAAGGTTCTTGAAGGGGAGGACTGGATCTGTGTAGTACAGAAGCATATGTCTCTTGGGCCTGTTGATGGACTTATCAGAGACCAAATCTTTTTGAGTGATGATTTCATATTCTACGTGTTTATGCAAATAGTGTATGCCATGAAGATAAATGGAGATGAAGGATGGTTCTGGGACAAGATGTCTCCGAGATACATATGGCTTGATGAGGATGGAAAGGTCCGGATATGTTGGGCAGACGTTGTACTGGGGCATATGAAAGCTTTAGGGGAGCAGATAGAAAGGTGGCGCAAGGGAACGGAATGCGGAAAGGATGTGAGGCTTCAAAGTAAAATTGATGGAGAATCGGTATCGTTCAGGAACTTGAGAAAAATATTTGTAGAGCTTGCCTTAAATCCGTCTGAGCCTTCTAGAATGATTTACACAAAGGATATGGAGGACCTTGAAGACTCTCCACTTGCAGGACATAAGGAGAAACTTTCCCCGGCTCTAAATGGATTTGCATCACTTTTGTTTGAGGAGAAAGGAAAGGTGAGTGATCTAGAAGAGTACACTAGAAGGATGATCCAGGAGAAGAAGATAGTTAGCAATCCTCGGGAGATATTCAAACCGTTAAGAATGATTATAGAAGAAAGGAATAGAGATGAGGAATTTAGTACCCTGGAAGGAATGAAAGAGCATAGTGGAGGGATTTTAAAGATGGAGGAAGGAGAAAGTGCCAGTGGATCTGAGGAGGGGTGGAAGAGTGAGAGTGGAAGCAAAGGGGATGATGAAAGGGTTGGGTCGTTTGGAACAAGAGAATATAAAAGAGGCAGATTCCATGTATGTGAAGCAATTCCATTAGGAGAGAGGGAGAAGGGATTAAAGATGAACGAACAGATGAAGAGAATGGTTAGGATTGTGAGTGTACAGAATCAACAGATAAGCCTCCTTACAAAGGTATTGAAGCAATCAGGACTCCTAACTAAAGAAGTAGATGGAGAGCTTTGTGAGTTGGAAGAGTTGATGAGCTTTCTCTTATTTGGGATGGAAAGACAGTAAATACATCATCATAGATAAAGTTTGTTTAATCTACTTCTTCTTTGTACCGAAGTCAAGCCCCAATGGAGGATGCTTCTTACTTGTGTGACTTGAGTTTCTATTCTTCATCTAGTGCCGGAGATTCACTAATTGCATCCGACAAGATGGGGGTTGTGCACATAGTGGCGCCTGTGATGAGCACGATGAGTGTGGATCATTTCAAGAAAGATATCAAGTTCTATCCCACTGATGATCTATGCTTTACTACTGCAGACATGTTCAAGGGAATACGGGTATGGGACAGATGCCTCGGAGAGGTGGTATATTCCTATAAGGAGGATAGTATTAAGATGCATGCATATAGCCGGACAGGATGCTTGGGGGCTGTCGGAGAAGGGTGTGTGAAGCTCTATGATCTCAGAGTCAGATATAACATTGATGCAATACCTCTAAAGATGTGCTGGAAGGCTGAGTGGGGAGAGGATAAGATATATTGTATCAACGACGAGTGTGTGGTTGAGTATGACACTAGGAACATGAGCAGCATGATGTGCTCTGAGAAGAGCGAAGCACAATTGAAAAAGAAAGACATTGAAGGAATTCTTGACTTTGCCAGCACCAGCAAAGGAGAGTTCTGCACGGTTCTGAGGGAAGAGGTGACGTATCTAATGAGGATATCTGGGCTGGAGGTAATGGAAGGAACCAGAAGAACATCGGTTGGGGGTAAGATCATAAAGATTGAAGACTCTTTTGATGATTTTGTGATTGGAACAGTGAACGGAAGTACAATGGGTTTTTATGAATATAAGGACACCTGGACACACAAGTTCGACGGGCTCACGAATGTGGATTGGATGTGGTTTGGGAAGAACAAGACATATATGTTTGCAGATAGAAAGGTGTATTTCATGGTGGGAGGATACGAAAGGTTCAAAACGGCTATGAAAGGAGGACCAGACACTGCTGAAGGATGAATAAGTATGGCATCATAGATTGCTGGTGAATAAAAATGGTCTGGGAAGATGGGGCATAAACAAAATGAAATTCAAGAGAACAATACAAAAAACATTTGGATCGTCGAAAGTGAAGAGCATACAAATGCATCCTACAAAAGCCATAGCAATAATAGGGCTGTTTAGTGGGGATGTACAGGTCTGGGATATAGATAAAATGAGCATGGTGAGTAATATCCATGTATCTAATGAGCCTATTAGAACCTGTGTAATCCTGAGTAGAATGGATTGGCTACTTGTGGGGAGTGATGATGGAAATGTCAATGTCTATGAGCTAGGGAAGTATAGGAAAATCAAGACTTTCTATGCACATGACGACTTTATCAGAAAGATTGAAGGCCATCCTCAGGATTCGTTGTTTCTGACTGCCTCAGACGACACGACATTAAAGATGTGGGTATATGAAGGAGAGATAAGCCAAAAGATGGTGTACACAGGACACACACACTTTGTAATGGATGTATGCTTCTATCCAAATGATAGTGGTAAGTTTGTTTCATGTTCTTTAGACTCAACAATCAAGGTATGGAACGTAGGCCAGTCGCATTGTGTGAAGACATTCAGGGGGCATGCATCAGGAATAAACAGTATATGTTTCCTCAGCGGAGATTACTTAGTTTCAGGGGCCGACGACCTGGTGCTAAAGGTCTGGGACTTTCAAACGACCCAGTGCATAACAACTCTTTCTGGACATACAAACAACATCAACAAAGTATATCTATTTACTAGCTTCCCATTGTTTGCCTCATGCGGAGAGGATGGAAGCATAAGACTATGGAATAACAAGACATTCAAGCAAGAGGACTTACTTATGTTACAAGGGGGGAGAGTCTGGGATGTGAAGGAGAAGGATGGAAAGATAATTGCTGGATGTGATGAGGAGCTCGTCTTTATCAATGCTCATCGAGGCTCGTCTCTTGTTAAGATGAGCAAGAGCAGAATATTCTATTCTGTTTCAGGCTCGATTTTTGGAGTCAAGAGTGGGAACATAAATGCGTCTAAGGAACTGTGTAATGTTGGGTTCTACCCCGATGAGCTAGAAGTCTCTCCAAGTGGAAAAACAATAGCAGTTGGAAGTGAAGGAGAATTCCATATATTTTCGTCGTTAGGATTCCGAAAGAAGTTTAATGGAACAGGGAGGGACTTCCATTTCATAAATGATGACGAGTTTGTTGCGAGAAACGGGGATGATGTGAGCTTTTACAAGAAGACTGAGGTTGTCAGAAGTATCAGTATAAAAGGGATTAGCAAGTTGTTTTGCCTAAGCCCTACTCTAATAGGATGTAATATTTGCGACCAGACAAGGATTTATTCATACTCGGGAGAGTTTATTTTATCCATTGACCATGCCTCTGACCATCTGGCCATAGTTGGGGACTTTCTAGTTGCATGCGGAACATTAGTAAGAATATACCGAGTGAATTATGAGGTCATCGACGGATTTATTGAGCAAGGGATTGAGGTTCCTGAAGAGGGGATAAGCGACGCATTAGTGCATCTTGGAACCGAATACTACTCGGTTTCATCATGGTGTGCAAGCGAGGAAGTCTTCTACTTTGTATCAAACAATAAGGGATACTATCTTATCTTGGGCGACAAGCCTTATGTACATCACTTTTCGTCTATCAATGGAGTAGTTGCCGGTATTGAGGACGGAACTCTATTCTATCTTCATGACAAGGAGATTGAGTCCAAAAAGATCGACATGGAGTTTCTTGAATTCCAGAGATCTGTAATGCTTGAGAAGGAGTACAAGATGACCGAAGGCATACGTAGCAAGGCGATTGCATTCTTTGAGTCTCTAGAGATGCATGAAAAGGCCTTGGAACTCTGCACCGATGATAACCAGAAGTTTGAGATTCTCCTTAAGCTAGATAGATATGATGAGGCATTCTCAAAAGCAAACAGTATTGTCAAGTATGACAAGCTTGGAAGGTACTTCCTTAAAGCAGGGGAGCTATCGAAGGCATCTGAATGCTTTCTTAGATCAAAGAACTGGGTATGTCTCCTTCTTGCAGATATTCTATCTGGGAAAAAGAATCTTAATGTTGCTGGAGCAGAGTGCAGGAAGGAAGGAAGGCTTAACCATGCATTCTTTGCATATCTGAAGGATGGGCAGTATGCAGAATGTGCGAAGTTGCTGGAAAGTACACCTTTCTTGCCCTTATTTGCCAAAAACTATCTTGATTAAATAGGCTTAGCTCCTTTTGAAACTCTCTATCTTCATAAGTACTGGCGGAGGAATCCCTGAATGGAAGGACTAAAAAAATGGTACCCGATAGAGGTGACGACACACAACCTGCACTTCCATGAGGAGGCATCTATATTTACAATGCATGGAAATGAAAAGTTCATAGCTACTGGGGGAGGAGACAAAGATATAAGGTTGTGGAGAGTGGAGAAGGATACATGCAAGGGCATAGATTTTTGCTACACCACAGCGATTGATTCTTCAATAAAGATAAAATACCATGCTGTGCTTTCCGGGCATCACAGAAGTGTGAATTGTGTTAGATTTAATGGAGACATACTGGCATCTTGCTCTGATGGAGGAGAGGTCATATTGTGGAAGGGAAGGAAGGCCTATGTGGTAAGAAGGATTGATGGAGACGATGCATATGAGCTTGTATGGGGATGCAGACATCTCTTTGTTGGATTTTCTAGTGGAAATATATTAGTGTACCAGGTGACTTCGGACAACAATTTCCTTGATACTGCCGATGCAATTAACGAAGGTGAATTTAACGAAGCTTCAGATAGTGAATGCTCCCCTGGAAAAGAGAAGGATTGTAAGCAGGGAATATCTACCAAACTAGTGCAGAAGATAAAGTGCCACGAGGACATAATCCAAGGTCTTGCATTCAACCATCACTTCAATGTTCTGACGTCTCTGAGTAAGGATTGCACAGGAAAGACATTTCTGTTTACAGATAAGCTTATTGAGATAGAAAAGATGGAGTATCATGATGGAAACAAGCTTTTCTCTACTGGAAGAGGATTCTTCAGGAGGCTTTCGTATTCTCCAGATGGGAAGCTTTTGTATCTTGTGTGCTGTAGATCAAACAGCGTTGTAGTGCTTCACTATCCATTCCGAATGGAGCATGTGTATGCAACGATAGGCCCCTTTGATTCTGAGCCTCTGAAGGTTGTGTGTGGAGAAGATAGGGTATTTATCACGACAAAGAAGAGCCTGTATATGGTTGCCCATAACAAGCCGGCGTTGTGTGTGGATAACATTTCCTTTATGACCATAACTGATGGGCATGTGTTTGATGGTGTTTGCTTTCTATCCTCTTTGGACGGGTTTCTGTCATCGATACGCATGAAAGAAGATTAGATCTGATGTTTACTGGTAATATTTCCAAGGCGAATGCAAGCCCTTGGATGGGAATCCAGGACAAGATTAATGAGATAGAAGCTGAGATGGCCAGAACCCAGAAGAACAAAAAGACCGAGCATCACCTTGGTATTCTTAAGGCAAAGCTTGCAAGATATAGGCATGAGCTTGATGCGCCAAAGGCCAAGGCTTCAAGAAGTGAGGGATTTGAGGTTTCCAAGAGTGGAGATGCCAGGGTTGCGTTGATTGGATTTCCTAGCGTCGGAAAATCGACACTGTTGTCAAAGATTACAAATACATACAGCAGAGCAGCGGAGCATGAGTTTACCACCTTAGAATGTATATCTGGAAAGATGTATTTGAATGGAACATGGATCCAAGTCCTAGACCTCCCAGGAATTGTTTCTGGGGCTTCGCAGAACAGGGGGAGAGGGAGACAGGTGATAAGCATTGCAAGAACAGCTGACTTGATATTGATGGTTCTTGACCCTCGGAGGCATGAAGATAAGAGGACTCTTGAAAATGAATTGCATGAGATGGGGATAAGACTGAACAAGAAAAAGCCTGACATATCACTTACATGCACAACAAGTGGAGGGATCAACATTGGGGTAACCTGCCAGCTCACAAAGACAACTGAAGAGACAATAAAGGCTATTCTGAGGGAATACAAGATCAACAATTGCCAGATGTTTGTAAGGGAGGATGTGTGTGATGATGATATTATAGATCTTGTTAGTGGGTCCTCTGTTTATGTGGATTGTTTATATGTATACAATAAGATAGATGAGCTTTCTTTAGAAGACTTTAACAAGGTTGCAGAATATCCTGACAGTACACTCATAAGTTGCCAGAAAGAATGGAATATCGATATGCTACTTGAGGATATATGGAATAAGCTGGGACTTACAAGAATTTATACAAAGAAGAAGGGAGTGTTCCCCACCCTAGATGACCCGGTTGTGATTAGGGAAGGAGGAACAGTGAAGGACTTATGTGCCCACATTCACAAAGACTTTCTTTTGAGCTTTAAGCATGCATTGGTGTGGGGGACCAGTGCAAAGCACAGCCCACAGAAAGTTGGCCTTGGCCATACTTTAGAAGATGAGGACGTGGTTCAGATCTTTCTGAAATAATTTAATTTTGGATGTATCTATCGAGATATATTTTCATATCACCATCAGCTTGGGTAAAAGCTTGTAAGAATATGGAATATGCAGCATCCTCTTTCCTTTGATTATACATTCTTACAACGCCTCTGAACAGGTCATTTTTTATGAAGTATCTGTGGATGAATCTACTGCTGCAGGATACAATTTGGAGAAGTACTTTGGAGATAAACACCGAGCTCATATTACTCTCACACCCAGATATGAATATTCGCTCCATAAGTCCTGTATTAACTAGAAGCTCTCTAGCTCTAAATCCATGGTTAATGAGCAAGTAAATCAGAAAGTTCTGTAGGTCTGGATGGCATTCTAAATTATCAAAGAGACCAGAGACCTCCATATAGAACATGTCCAGCTTTTCAGGTTTGCATTCATCCAATAAGATATACAAGCCCTCAAGAACGTATAAAAGGCCATCATCAAAAGTCTTTTCACCTATTAAATTTCTGGTTCTACATAGTATATGCCCTAGGTCAACAACCTCAGACATCCTTTCTCTGAATATAAAGCAGAGATAATAGAAAGTCTCACAGAAGTAGTTGTTGTCTCTATAAATCCTTTCCAAGTACACATCTATATTTCCAACCCTACAAACATTGCTCCCACATCTTTTGAGGAAACTTCTTATTTCCTCATCTGACATTTCCGTCACTTTACTTTCATTTCTCGTTAACTCTTGCTTATTTATCATGATGAGGAAGTTCTCATATGTCCTTGCAGTAGATTCATCAAGATTCTTTGCTATAATTTCTCTGTAGAAGCCATGTGGTGTGACCTTGTTGATTTTACTATTGAGAACAACCCCAAATAGCTCAAATACCTTCTCCTTGTTCTCTAATAGCATTCTAAACAGGTGGAAGTCTTCCATTCTTAGAAGGTTTAGTACTCCATCTCTACTCTCGAGCATTCTCCCAAACACTGAGCCATCCATATACCTGCTTATCCTAAGAAGATTTGAAAAGAGGTTTGACTCCTTTTCAAAAGTCATCCTTCCTTCCGTACTCATCCCGTCTTTGCTCAAAACATCTTTTTCCATAAACTCGACAAAATCATCTCGAATATCTTCGGTTTCAAAGCAAACAGCATGCTCTTCAAGGTCATTGTATACAATTACAATATTCTTCTCTGATCTCTCACACTGCTTCTTGCCTAGGGACATTTCAAAACATTTCCCAGTTCCATCATCCTCGATAAAGATACAATCCTTTTCAATGCGGAATATCATTCCCATGCATATCTCCTCCCACTCATCATTCACACTCCTGAAGATTCTAGCCTTTACAGGAACCATCAGGGATCTTCCACAAGAAAGATATTCACTAAAAAGAGTAGGCATTTATTACTGCCAATGACTTAGGGTACATTATAGCCCAAACCCAGGGTCAATCTTCTTAAGTCCTTTATAACCAAGTAACGAGAGCCCAGCTAGAGCGAACATAAGGTGGTATAAATCTGCCTCGTTCCCAGGCCTGTCAGAAAACCCACCATATCGCCCCTGACATGCAAGTATGAACTTTACAAGCTCTTTCTGATTCACACGGCTTTCCCTTCCAATGAGGACAAGGGAAGAGTATGCCCAGAAAGAATAGCAAACATCTTCTTTCTTGCTTACTCTTCCAGAAAGGCCTCCAGAGACCATCTGTTTCATTGCTACAAATCTTGTCACCCCTTCCACATCTATCAGCTCTAGAGCCCCAAGCGATCTTAAAGTACTCAAACAGCAGAATACTTGCGCAGCGTGGGATTCAGCCCCCTCAACGGCCCCAAACCCTCCATCTAGGTTGTAGCACTTCTGAGTGTATGAGACAATCGTTTTTATATCGATTCCAACCTCAGATAGAAATACCTTACATATAGGGCTTGATAAGCTTTTGGGATCAAAGTCTCCCTTTTCCAATAGAGATAGCAAATGCAACCCTAGTACTCCACAGCAATTGATTCGAGTATCTACCTCTCCATAGCTATCATTGAAGAAATATCCCTCAGGCTGTAGTAACTTTGATATAAATGATGCAGTACTTCTATCACGGTAATGGATACGGTAGATATAAAGTATTTGTAAGGCATTAAACGTGCTTGTTATGTTCGAAGAGTATCCTTCACATCCTCCAAACCCTCCATCATCATCATTCTTGCATCTCATCACATAATCAATCACTCGGCCCTTCATCTCCTCTATTTCTTCCTTCCCTAGCATTGATAGGGAATTCACAGACCAGTATATGGTGTTAAGCCTGTATGGCTCAGTCAAGTAATACAGGAAGTTCTTTGTGTGGATCGTCCTCTGGATAAAAGAATAATGCTCATCCACCTTCAATTCCATTCTAGGGTGTCCAAATTTCTCATCCTCTTCACAACCTACCTATTGAAAGGACAGGTGAAACATATTGTGCAGTAGCTCTCCTTTGATCTTATCGCAAAAACGAATCCGTATGTCTAATAAACACCAAGATCACTTCAAAAGTGTTTACATCCAATCAAAACAAAAACAAAGATGAATGAAGTGGAGAGCAGCAATCGTGACCTTTCTCACCCAGACATCCCCACGGAGGACCAGATAGAAGAAGAAGCCAATAGCAGACGAGGACTCCTTAGATACTTCAGAGTAGCAAGGGTAGAATATACCAAGTTCGCCATCTTAGGCTTGATGTTTGGAATAATAGGGTTCATATACTCATTCATGAGAATCCTGAAGGACATGTTTGTGATGGTGAGGCAAGAGCCTACAACAATACTGTTTATCAAGATCTTTTACATTCTTCCGGTTTCAATGGCCCTTGTATTTCTCATACAATACATGCTGGGAACAAAGACAGTCTCTAGAATATTTTCTATCTTCTGCGGAGGATTTGCATCTTTGTTCTTTGTGTGTGGAGTTGTGTTTCTGATAGAGGAGCAGGTTTCTCCCTCGAAGTTTCTGTTTAGGGACATGTTTATTGATGGGAAAATGTCAACCAGAGGCCTTAATGTCTTCAAGTCGATGTTCCTGACACTGAACGAGCCTCTTGCAACAATTGTGTTCATCGCAGCAGAGATGTGGGGAAGCCTTGTCTTGTCCTATCTTTTCCTGAGTTTCTTGAACGAGTCCTGTACAATCAAGCAGTTTTCCAGGTTCATTCCTCCTCTTATAATCATCACAAACGTGTCCCTGTTTCTTTCGGCAACAGTGGCCGGTGCTTTTTTCAAGCTTCGGGAGAAACTAGCCTTTCAACAAAACCAGTTTCTGCTTTCTGGGATCTTCATTTCTCAAGGCTTTCTAGTTGTCCTAGTGATCTTCCTAAAGATATATCTCGAAAGAGTAACGATGAAAAGGCCCCTGTTTATTGTTTCCTCGGGATCAAGAAGAAAGAAAGCAAAAGCCAATGTGTCCTTCTCCGAAGGCCTTGAGATAATGTCCCAATCAAAGCTGCTGCTTGCAATGTCTCTTATTGTGCTATTCTTCAACATCTCTTACAACATGATTGAATCTACATTCAAGGTTGGAGTAAAGGTTGCTGCAGAATACTTCAACGAGGAAAAGGGAAAGTACTCTGGAAAGTTCAATAGGCTTGATCAATACCTTACCTCTGTTGTAGTCATATGTCTCAACCTGTCACCGTTCTCTAGTTATGTGGAGACAAAGGGATTTTTGTTGGTTGGAGTTATAACACCAATTGTAACGCTCCTAGCCATTACCCTTTTCTTAGGATCTGCACTTTACAACACCAGCATGGAGGAATCTGGGATCGGAATTGTAAACGGGTTGTTCCCAAGCGGCAAGCCTCTATATATTCTCGAGAACTATTCCGGAATAATATTCATGTCCTTGCTGAAAATCACAAAGTACTCAGCATTTGATATATGCAAAGAAAAGCTTGGGATGAGAATCAACCCTACATATAGAGCAAGATTCAAGAGTGTATACGATGGGATCTTTGGAAAGCTTGGCAAGTCCATAGGGTCCATATATGGGCTCCTGATGTTTGAAGCCCTGGATACCGAAGACCTTAGAAAGGCAACTCCAATAACCGCAGCCATCATTTTCATCTTTGTTGTAATGTGGATAAAGGCAATAATCTATCTGTCAAGGTCCTATGACTCTGCTGTACAGCACAATAGGGATGTTGATATCGATATGACAGATAAAGGTAAAAAAAGCCTGGAGGCGTCTGAGCAACCAAAAGTTGTAGATTAAAATCACAGTTCAAATTTGTTTTATTCTTGGGGAGCACTTAGATCTGGTTTTCCATTTTTCTAGAAGCGTCAAGAGCATCATAGCGCGCAATTCTTTCCATATAAGACTTATTTTCTTTATCGCCATTCCTTATCCTAAATGCCCCGTAGATAGATGTAGATAAAACAAACAAACCAGCCAAGGCACATTGAAGAACTGCATATAATGGAAAAGACACAGTACCATACATCCTTATCAGGCATGTGAAGGTAACCATAATTATAAGAAGGCTTCTTGTCATTGGCACAGCTTTGTTTCTCTGCATGTATGGGGTTGTTCCCGATCTTTCAAATGTAAGAGGCCATACCCTGCCATCAAAAGGAAAAGGATCATGATTGAACAGTGAACTTGTACCCACACTCACAGGAGTAGAAAACAGTTTGACCCTCATCTGTGGATCTAACCTGTACAGTATTGTACATCATCTCTTCGGCACCACAGGCAGGACATCGGTGCTTGATCTTGGCCCCAGAAACATCGATAGCCTCGATACAAGAGTCTCCTTTAATCTCCACCTCAGTGTATATGGGCCTTATCATATCGACGGAGTTCTCTTTCTTACATCTCAAGCATTCTACTTTGGTGCTGTTCGATTTCACATAGATTAACGTTCCACAGATGCAAAACATACTGGGCTTCCATTTTAAGAAATCTTATATGGAGAGGAGTATAGAGCATTAGGAAGGGATAGAATGAAACAGGTATGAAGGATGATAGCTTAATATAGAGATAGATGTATGAAGATCAAAGTTTTAGAAAATTCACTAATACCCTCTTATGATAAAATGGCAAGGTGCCTGCCCTAAACATGGGGGGAGTTCAAATTGGTGGGAAAATAGGTAGAAGCATGGATGGGAAAAAGGAAGAAGTTGGTATAGGGAAACCATGGAATGCCGATCCGGACCTGGAAGCAGTAGTAGCATGCTGTGAAGATGCACTCAAGGCGAATCCCTGCAATACAGAAGCCCTATACAGCTTAGGAAAATATCACATAGAAAACAAAAATATAGATGAAGCAGAGATTATTGCAACCAGGTTGTTTGAATTGGAGCCAGAGTCCTACGAGGGGTGTGTGCTGAGTGGATATATAGGTCTGCAACGGATCAGGCTTGATAGAAGCTATGAGAACTTTGTGAAGGCATACTACAAGGCTGAGTACAAAGATAAGTTTTTAATATATGGAATCTCACTTTTCTATGAGGCTATAGGAGATTATACAAGTGCAAGACCTTGGCTTGTGTTATTGAATAAACTGGGAGTAGAGAAGTACAAGAGCTATGAAACGTTATTCAGAACAGGTGTCTGCCTTAAAAAGATGAACAGACTTCAGGACTCGATCAACATCTTCCGTGTGATCGTATACGACCCATTGAACAATATCTACAATCCTGATGTTCAGATCCAGATGGCCCATCTTTACGAGATGCAGTCCAAGCATGAGCTTGCAATTGAAGTTCTGAATGGGATAGAGAAACCGAATCGGCATCATCTCATAATTTCGAGGTTATATGCATGGATAGACTTCAAGATTGGAAACTTCCGTGGGGTAAAGAAATGGTATAGAGCAGATAGTACTACAAGCAACGACCCCTATCTTCTGTATCTGGTTGGAAGAATCAGGTACATGGAAAGGAATTACATGGCAGCGTTGAGAAAGTACATGAGGACTGTCCAGGTAGATTCTATAGAAGGAATGGTACATAATTCGATAGGATGCATATATCTTCGCCAAGGAAGGTTTCTACTTGCAAAGACAGCCTTCATGAATGCTTTGGAGATAAACCCAAAGCTTTCCGAGGCTTCGATGAATCTTAAGCTTATTGAAGAAATCGTACCCAAGAATAAAAAAGAAACTGCTGAATTCATGGATAGCACATTATATAACCCCAGTGATCCACCTCCAGCCATTGGGAAAACTAGATATCTTGATTCTGGCGAGTTCTTCAAGGATCCTGCTTATAACACATACCCAGGGATGCCTGGAGTCATTCTTCCGATGAAGACATCCAAGTTTGAGTTGCTTCCAGGAAGATTTTGAGTGGCTTATTAAATTGGAGTATGTAAAATCATGCACATCAAGATTTACTTATTCATTAACTATGTTTAATTTCTCTTAGAATTATCCAATTGAGCGTGATAAGATGCAAATGGAGATCTGATTGGTAGGTTTTGAATTAAAAAACAAAAAAAATCTCGGAATCATGATGACAGGCTTACCTGATGTGACAATAGACAGTGAGAGGGTGTTTGAATCACAGTTCGAATTTCAAAGGGATGTCTTCTTTGTGATGGTATTCTGCCTGTTGATCATAATGATCAAAAATCTGGTGATCCTCCCCATGGCATCTAGCCTAATTAGGAAATTTGGTGTGGAGGAGGCCTTGGGATTTGAGAGGAAGAAGAAGTTCAGTGTTTCCCTTTGGAAGGCCATGTTCTATTCATTCACATCGATATATGGGTATCTTATAATCAGGAGTGAGCCTTTGGCTTATACTATGAAGAACCTCTCAGGTACATGGGGCCTTCACAACATTCCTTTCAAAGTTTTGTTCTACTATTATCTGGAGTTTGCATATTACTTTGTAGAGCTGTTTTATCTGTTTAATGAGCATATGTACAAGGACTTTCTACAGATGGTGACACATCACATAGTAACCATTATGCTTCTGACGCTATCATACCACAGGGACCTGCTACGTCCTGGGGTGATCATCATAGCTGTGCATGACATATCAGATCCGTTTTTGGAGATTAGCAAGCTTACAAATTATATTCACTACAAATCCTTGGCAAAAGGTATATTTATGTGTTTTGCAGGAGTTTTTGTTGTTTCCAGGTTAGTTATCTATGCATTCTTTATTTCCCTTCCCATCAGTATCTCTATATGGAGGTATACATTTGATTTATATTTATTCCTTATAAGTATACTGCTTCAAGGTTTGACTGTCATGCATATCATATGGTCCTCAATGATCATGAAGATGGTGATTAAGGTTGGTCATAAAGAAGAGTTTGAGGATATTAGGTCAGTCAAGCCGCAAGGCAGCTCCAGTGACGTAAAGTGCAAATGAGTTCTTAGATATTCTAGTGCAGCTCCCCCCTGAATTGATGATCATAGCACTTTTTATATATCCATTTGTCCTTGGGATGGAGACCTGTAGGTTTTTGAAGTATTTCAGTGATGAACAGGGAATAAAAATGGCTGAGCAAATAGTCGATGATTACAATGAGGCTGAGGGAGAGTTTGGGACCAAGGCAATGACCTTTGATCATATATTCCATGGTGGAAGTAGAATGGACATTTTTCAGTACAAGATTGGAGAAGAATTGGTTGCATCAGTTTTCTTGTGCAGAACCACATTCTATGGAATGGTGGATGGAAATATTGTCAACAGAAGCGCTGTTTTTGTGTATACGATGTATGTTTCAAAAAAACATAGAGGAAGAGGATATTCAAAAAGAATTCTGAGGGATTCCACAGACTCCCTGAACAGTCACTACGGGATGAATGGGGACTTTCTTTTAGTTCTACATCTGAACCCAAGAGATAAGAGCATGGAGCTTGCATTTTCTATATACTATAACCTTAACTTCAGGAACGGAGGACTAACAATGATAGGCCCTGGTGAGAAGCAATATTTCTTAGAGGAGCTTCTTGATTACCGAAACCCTTGCGACGTAATTGATGAATATGATGAAGAAAGAGATAGGGGAATGTATATGGTGATGTTCTGTGAGTATTCGAAGCTCTTCATATGTGAGAAAGAGCGGTACAGCAAGCTGATGAGTTATGGATCAAGATTAAGAAGTATCCTGCAAAAGGGTAGGCTACAAGAGTCTTCTTCATCGATGTTATAAAACAAGAGTAAGACCAATATCAGGATTTCTGAAACAAGGCAAGAAATTATGGAATATAACCCAAAGAATGGGAAACAACAATGTGGGTAATTTTCTTAGCTATGCCGGTAATGTATGGAGCTCTGAACACAGGAGGTGATCTAGGAGAAGACACGACTGGTTATAAAGGGGTGATAAGTCAAGAAAAGTGTACCATGTTTGTGAAAAGATTCTGCCCTTACAGTATTGAAGCAAGAAAACTACTTCACAAGAGAGGGATTAGTTGTAAAGTCATTGAGGTTGACTACAGCCCGGAGGCCCATGATTTTGCCAAAAGGTATCAGAGGACATTCCCTGTTTTTTTCCTTAATGATACTCTCATTAAAGGAGGGTATGAAAAGCTTAAGTACCTCTCAGATAGAAATCTTCCTCCATTCGATAATTCCCCCTTACCTATTGATAGAAGATCTTATATTGGCTAGATTAAAGGGTTAGATTAAAGTTCTTTACTATTTTTGTCGTTCGGAATTATTTATTTCCATTTTTTGCTTTATATTCTTTTAGAAACTTTTCAATGTCCTCAACCCTCTTTCCATCCTCATACAGTAGGGGCCCACCATCCTGAGTAGTCATGAAATTATAAACATCCAGATTTTCCTCAGCATAGAGTGGCTTATAAGGCACGCCAAGCTCCTTAAGTTTGTTTTCTAGTTGTCTGGCATGGCTGCAATTCTCCTCAAGCATAGCAACAACTCCGGGGCCTCTTATCGCTTCAGGCACAGTATTTGTTACCGGGCCCCGTGGATGGATGTCGTTACCAATCCCCACAGGCTTTAGATTCCTAGCATCCACTACCCCAATGGATGTAACCCCTATGCCTAAGATGAATACAACCGAATGGAAAAGATAAAATGACTTCATTGCTCCGAGTATGGCACACAGAGTTAAATAAATTTTCTTCATACAATGTTTTAATATCTAAAACACAACAGTATTGACAAGACATATATCACTCTACAGGCCATACCAACTAGAAAAAGCCCTTGTAATATGTCTGCTGGGCTCAGCTCAATGCTATCCAATGAATACATATAGTCAGAAATAACCGAGGCTAAGTCCTCTCACGAGACAGATCTAGTAAAGCATTGATGGCTATTACCTCAGAATCCTCTAGATCCGTTTCATGTTCCTCATTG
Source organism: Encephalitozoon romaleae SJ-2008 (assembly GCF_000280035.1). Classification (NCBI taxonomy): domain Eukaryota; kingdom Fungi; phylum Microsporidia; family Unikaryonidae; genus Encephalitozoon; species Encephalitozoon romaleae. The sequence goes on from NC_024903.1 coordinate 139,119, forward strand.
GCCTTTATCCATGGCTCAGAAGTGCTTTTTTCTGGCTCCTTTTCGTTCGATGTCTCTTTACTTTCAATTTCACTCATAAATGGTGGAATCCTTCCCGGCCTTTTGTCAAAATGCCTTCTAATCAGAGACTTTGTGGCTACATTTGTATGACGTCTATAATCCCTTTTGTCTTCCAGAATAGTATTTCTACCATATTCAGACATTCCAAAACCTTCGTAGAGTATGTTTTCGCTAGAATTTATCTGGGGGGCTTCTCTACCTCCCTTGAGGTTATCATGTTTCGTAGGATAACCCTCATGCTTAGAAACTGAGTTCATTTGATTTTCTTCTTGGTAAAGATTGAATAAACCCTGAGTCCTGCTTCTATGCTTGTAGAGAGTCCATGGCATCTCAGGGTCATATGCACCGCCTGCCTCCCCACCAATTCTTTTACATCTCACTCGAGGCTTGGATGAATCTGTCTTGAAGTTGGTCGGCCTTTTTCTTCCGTGTATTTTGTAATAAAGTCCACATGCGTTACAGAGATAACTCCCATCCTCCGCCCTTCTCCATAAAGGAGTTGCCGTGGTGTTACAGTTACTGCAAAAGCCTTGCTTAGACAACATTCTTAAAGGGTGGAACCCATTCTCCCTGTTTTACACAGGGATTAAGGGAATGCATATACCTCCAAGGCGCTCCTAGTGCTTTCGGGTTCTCCTTTATATTAACTTGTTTTAGAATATCAAAGTTTGACATGCAAACAGGCATTGTTTAATATCTAATTTCAATATTCTATTTACAGCTATAAGATATGGACTCTTCTCCGCTCATATCCTTGCTTGCCGCATCCTAAAGTCATCCTACTCCTACAGACGGGGCACACAAAGTTCTTGCGAAGCCATTTGTCAATGCATTCCCTGTGGAACACATGGCCGCATCCAAGATTTCGTACACACCCCCCATCCTCAAAGTCCTCTAAGCAAATAATACAACCCCTACTTATAAATTCTTGGCTAGAGTATGGGCATAACGGTATCTTTTCTATCTCCTTTTCAGATAACCCTCCTCCTTCCTCAGCCCCAAACGACAAAAATAAGTAGAACACTATTACAGCCACCAGCACAATCGGTATATGAAGGAAGATCTGAATTGCAAGAGGTACCCTGATCTCGATACTCTTTATCCTTATTTCCGGGGAATGGCCTGTATTCTTTTGGGTCTCCTGGCTCAGAATCGCCTTAAGCATAGAAAAGTCGAATGCCATGGTCCCAAAGATAACATCCTTGGATACCCTACCATTTAGTCTATCCACTTCCTCCTTGCCTTCGATCTTATATATTTCCAGGCTATCTACATAATAGTCTTTTTCTTCCTCGTTATTCCTTGATAAATGTCTAAAAAGGTCTGGGCTATTCTTGGCTTCAATTTTAACATCATTCAGAGTAAGCTTCTCTCCCAGATGAGCATCTCCGTGAATAGCGTAGAGTGGCATATACACGCTTACATCGAACATTTGGAGAATCACGTATGCACCTATCCTATAGACACTCATCTGTAAACATATCCAAAACTCCTTTTATTTGGACTACTGATACTTGGTTTCATCAATTGAAGTCATTCATGTCTAATTTTCCTTTGGCGATAAGAAGCTCTGAGCAAATGGTTATCTGCAATATCCTAGTAACCTAAGTTAATGCTAACAAACAAACAGATGCAAAATAAAGCCCATAAGAATCCAGATGGCAAGGCTGGTGTACTCAGAATCCTCAAAGAGGATATCATGGGAAACTGAATCTGGTGTTGCTACTCTTTCGTATACTGGAACTGTAAGTAAAAAGCCCGATTTAAAGCAGATTGAATTTCAAACCATCCTAGGAATTCTTAGGGTTGAAAGGAATAAGCACCACGAGGAATTCCTTGCATGTGTTACCAAAAGTACTCTTGTGGGAATGTATGATGCAGTTGAAGTATACAAGATTGACAAAATCAGATTCCTGAACATTAAAGGCCCTGGTAGGGCTGATGAGGTCATGTCCCAAGTAAAGGGATTTGTGCAATCACACGACTTTTATTACTTCTTTGGATCTTTATTCATAGAAGATGAATTTGTATGGAATAAGCATATGAAAGCCAATCTTTTGAAATACTTTGGGCCAAGCTCCTATATGTGGGTACTCTCGCATCGGCCCGGGAGAGAGCCTCTTAATCTTAACATCTCAACACTTTTCTGTGGATTCTTTGCAGCCGAAGCATTCAAGGCGTCTGGGGATTTTTACCACATGAAGCTCCTTTCACTTATATCCTCCAATAGAGTTGGAACAAGGTATTTATGTAGGGGGGTTGACAGCGAAGGGAATGCATCTCTTTTTGTAAAGACACACTTTCAGACAAAGCGAAATAATAATACAATATTTGATTTCACAACCATCAGAGGATCTGTCCCAATATTCTGGAGCCAAACGGAACATGGAATCTCTACAAAGATAAACATTTATGGGGATGATGAGAGTGTAAGAGAAGCATTTACAAAGCACTTCAAAAAGCTCAGGAGAGAGTATGGAAAAGTACATGTAATCAATCTTCTAGGAGAAAAGAAATATGAGAAGCAGCTCACCTTGCACTTCAATAGACTATTAAATTTAGAGAACATCCCATATACGACATTTGATCTGGATGCGCATGTTAAAAACTATGATGACTTGAAGTTTCTTCTCTACTTCAAGCTCCAGGGCATTGAAGAGGAGGGTGTGACCTTCAGAGTAAACTGTTTGGACTGTCTAGATAGAACAAATGTTGCACAGTCCTTGATCTGCATGTTCTATCTCGAGAAGGCTGTAAGCAACGGTGATGTTCTGAAGAAAATGCAAGAATGCTGGGCAAATAATGGAAATTCACTGAGTAACCTGTACACAGGGTCTGATGCAATGAAGAAAGAACTAGCTCTTAAAGGTAGAAGGTCATTTATTGGATACATGGATGACTTTGTAATTTCTGCAACAAGACTCATAAACGGTAGGTTTACTGACAAACAGAAGCACAGTATTATAAACACTCTATTGGAAAAAAAGGAAGATGTTGAGGAAGTCAGGGCCTCTTATTGATTTTATGAAGCAGTAATCATGAGCAAGTCTGTACTTTAGAATAAACCCTTCTATAAACGCTCTCTTGTGTACTCAATAGCTCTCTCGAAGAGGTTTATGTCAACGCTGCCCAGGTCACCCACAAAGACTGCTCTTAGAACCCCGGACTTAAATGTTCCATACATACGAATCCAAGAACCTGCATCAAGCCACTTCTTAGTAACGATTATCATACTTTTCCCCCGAAATGTTATCTCATACTTTCCGTCTCCAAGCCTGTTCTCAACCTTTCCAAATGAGTAGACAACCTCACCTTCTACAGGTCTATTTAAGGGGCAAAGCATCTAGCAAAGTTCGAAATAAGGTGATTGGTTCTAAAATGCTCAAATACAAACCATCCCTTAATAGTAGAGATGAGTAGTAAGCCCCGGGGATCTTTTGAGGATCAATTCAGGATAAAATTTGTGATGTTTATACACATCAAGATGTACACAGGTGTCTTGTTGTACCGTCTTCTATTCACAAGGTCTCTTTATGGATCTTCCCTTCTTGGTCTTCTGGTTGTGGCCAGCTCATTATCCTTTCTGAAAGCATGCTTAACTGATCCAGGAAAGGTTAATAGAAAGGTTTATCACAAATACATCCCAGATATGATTGTATTTGAAGAAGGTGTCTCAACACAGATACGCACCAACAGGAATGGGGATTGGATAAGAGCAATAAGGATCAATGGAACAGAGTATCAGGAGAAGTATTGTTTAGAATGTAATTTATTTCGCATCAATGGGATGTCTCATTGCAGGGAATGCAACAGATGTGTTCTGGACATGGACCATCATTGTATTTGGTTTGGAAACTGTATTGGTAGAAATAACATAAGATATTTCCATATCTATTTGTATACCCTGAGCATAGTTACTTTTATAAATGCAGCATTTATGTATGGCCTGGTGATCATCTGTAGTAGAAATACGCTTCTTATGTTAGCTCTCAGGATTCTTGCAGCAGCCTTTGGAGCGCTGTATACTCTATTTTTTTGCATCATCTTTCTATTCACAATGTTCAACATATATGTAGCCTTAAACTCTTCGACGTCAAGAGATTTCATCAAAAATGGTACGGGAAACAAAAAGCTAGACATTGGGAAGGCCTGTAAGAATCTTTCAAGGCTTAAGCCAAGCCTATCCTTTGACCTTCCATCTGTATGATTGGCAAGACTAGGTTCCATGAAAGAAGTTAGATCATGGAAAGAAGGGGAGTGCTTCAAAAGTTTGAACTGGGGTTATGCAACACTGGAGTCATTTTCGGTCTCTGTATCGTTAGGCCTACCATCTGCTTCGTAGTCCCTCTTGTAAAAGAGTTCTCTGGATGTGAGTTGCATAGAGCCCTTTGATTTGAACTCGCTACAATTATTAAGATGCTCGAATTCCACCCTGAAAATCGTCCATACAAATCTTCTACTTATCTCTACAAATGCCATCCAGAATGGAGAGATTTTGAACCAGTAAGCTAGCACCCAGAAAAACCTGCACATTAGGTTGAATGCTACTCCGCAAGTGTAGGTGTATCTTGGATACGTTAGCTTGTCTCTGAAAATACCCCAGTCCATAAATATATCCCAAGCGCTGGAATAGATGGACGAGATGGATATGACCATGATCTTGTAAATAAAAAGATCCCATGTCTTGTTGCTCTTATAAAAAGGTACTGCAAACCCTGCTAGGATTGAAAATGAGTACTTGAGGGCATTTGCAATATGTGGAAATTTGAGGCGAGTATCCTTATAACGCCTAAGGCACTGCAAAAACCTAATCATTGCAAAGAATGAGTTAATACATCCTTCAATCCTCCAATTGAGCTTGATCCCACAAAAAAATATCCTCTTGAAGCAAAATGTGAGACTTTGGCCAATGTCTGCAAAGTAGAAATGCCTAAACCTGACAAATGACATGGGAAACACAATTATTCTAAACACAACTAGGAGGAGGTAGAATCTCGACTCATGGTATAACACTTTGAAAGGTACTACTAACACAAAAAGGTGACCCAGGAGCAATAAATATGGATTAAGATGGATAAAAGAAATGTTAATCCATGTTCCAACTACATTAGCAAATACAGAGAGGGAGATCAAAAACAGATATTTGTCTGAACTCAGTGATGAACATACGTCGAAGTTGAAAATAAACTTGTAGTTTATATGGAATCTTTTGAACACAACAAGAGATATTCCGAAAAGAAAGGCTCCATACTGCAGAAGTGCCATGGAAAAGAACAACTCTTTATCCATCTGCTTCTTTCCGAAGTCAATTAGTCCCATCATTCCGAGAGATATTCCTCCTAACACCCCGGACATATAGGAAGTAAGAGGGTCTGTCTTACTCTTGACTTTCAACTTCTTGAATACCGTTCTTGCCTTGGCAGGATCATTCTTTGCAAAGGTATTTGTGTAGAGCTCTTTCACCGATCTATATACATCATCAATGCGTCTAGACTTGTTGAAGTATGATTCATTGACATTTCTAGAGAAGGATTCATGAAATTTCTCTTGAGGATACATTTTGTCGTATTTCTTTGAAAGCTTCATCAGTCCTGTATAGTTCAATTCCCTAAATCTCTTAATGCTTATCACTGCATGAAGGAACTCTTGTATGTTTTTTTCCCTTTTCCTCCTTTCAAACCTCCTAGAAATCTTAAATAACCCCCCAAAACCTTTTTCGTCTGTACCTTTTGCTGCTTTACTGACCAAATATTTAAATCTGCCGCTCTCTCCCTCTTCCGAGGTATTTGTAGATCTGGAATCCTCATCGTCTCCCTCCTCATCAAACTCATCCTTTCCATCTGTCTTGATCCTCAACCGATCCTTCTGATCGTCTCTTCCTAAGCCGTAATCATCGCTTAAACATCCAGCCTTCTTTCGAGAGTCCCTGATTCTTACTCCAGAGTCATTGGATGGCCTATCCTCAGGAGATACCCCAGCATCTACAAATATCTCCTCCTTTTCAATGACAGCCTTCTTCTCGAGCAGAAAGAAGAAGTCATTTATCTTTCGGAGCTCAGAGTCGATTAAGGTCTTGAATTCTTTTCTATCTTTCACCATCAAAGGCTTAAGAATTTCATAAGACACATAATTCTCCTTCCACTCATCAACCTGGTTTGCCCTCAAAGTGTTGGAAAATCTCATCCTTTTATGGGTGACGTATTTTCTCCAATTCAAGCTCAGATAGAAAGGATCGAGAGGGAGATCGAAAGGCTTTGTACAACAGTAGGAAGAATGATAAGGCAGAACATCAAAATCAGCAGGTTTCTAGCGTCTCAGGAAAGGATATTGACTAGAAGACCCCACAGGCAGCAAGACAAGGATGACCTCTGAATGTGGGCTCTAAAGATATATCTGACTTTTGGAGGAGGAGCAATATTGGGCATCATTTGAACCCCAATGGAAGCCAAAATCGATGCCAAGGAAGTGATCCTAGAAGAGTCAACGGTAATTACGAAGAACGAGTGGACGTTCTTCAACCCTGCACAGAAATTGAACCGAGATATATCTGTAGAGCTCATAAAAGAATACTTCAAAGACAAGGCCACCATCAGAATTTTAGATGCAATGTCAGCCACAGGACTGCGAGGAATAAGATATCTTAAGGAAATAAGTAACTCTACGGTCTACCTGAATGATATTTCCCAATCATCTATCGAAACCATAAAATCAAACGTTCTATTGAATGGAATTGAAGACATGGAGTACTTTGAATCAAACCTGCAGGAAATTAGGACAAGTGGAAATACAAGGGTCAACATCATCAAATCTGATTGCAATGTTTTGATGGGCTCTCTTCCTTGCTTCTTTGATGTCATTGACATAGATCCCTTTGGGAGCTGCTCTGAATACATAGATAATGCGCTGCGGGCAATCAAACACAGAGGGATTATATGTCTTACTGCAACAGACAAGGGGGTCCTATGCTCTAATGAGCGAAAGTGTCTCATAAAGTATTCTACGGCCATTATGAGGGGTGTAGGGATGAATGAAACTCCCTTGAGGACTATTGTGTCTCTAGTATCAAGGCAGGCGTCGAAATTTGGCTGTAGTGTGGAGCCAGTGATGTCTCTGAGTATCGACTTCTATGTCAGAATATTTCTTCGGATAGTGAGAAGAAATCCAAGGTCTGTGATTGAAAGAAACAGCTTTGTACTGATGTGCAGATGCCATAACATTACTGAAATAAGCAACGTACAAAAGGAGATTGACAACAGATGCAGCAATTGCGGTGGAAGAATGAAGTTGTGTGGGCCGTTCTGGAATAGGGCTTTGAATGACACAAGTGTAATCAAGAATGTTTTGAACAACACAAGCAGGGATAACAAAAGATTGATTGGAATCCTGAGGTATCTGGAACAAGAGCTACCAAACATGTTTTATTATGAGATTCCAAGGCTATGCTCCATCCTAGGCATCAGTACTATCAAGCAGTCCAAACTGATGCATGCTTTGGCAAACATGGGGTATCTGGTATCCTATACACACTCTGAACTCAATGCTATCAAGACAAATGCACCAATTGATTCAATAAACAAGGTGTTGCTATTGAGCAACTCAAACGATCAAGAAAGGATAAAGGAGGCTGGAATAAGGTTCGATGAGAATGAAAGTGTAAAGGCCCTTGAGGCCATGGAGTTCTTCAAGGGGCTTCTGAAGTCTGGGATGGGGCCCCTTTCTCTTCCCAGGAGATATTAAAGGTTTTTAACCACAGAGCTTGCTTCCTTCTGATTTCTCATATTCTGGTGTGGCATGATTCATGGGTTTCTTGTATTGGGTAGGCAAGCAAGCCCTTCATCGCATGTCCTGGAAGTTTCTTAATGTACTGAAAGAAAGAACAGGAATGGAAAGCATCACCAAGGAGCAGATAAAAGGAATCCGAGAGCTCGTGAAGAAAGCGCAGGAATGGGATGAGAAAAAAGCTCAGAGGCATGTCATGTTCTCATCTAAAATGTCTGATGAGGAATACACCAATCTTTGGAAGGTGGACTCATACATCATAGATGGAAATGATAAAGAAAAGCTTAAGAATTTGGACCAGAGGACGGTGTTCAACAACATCATGTGGCTGTCTCGAAACGTGGAAAAGATAGACTCAAACATGAAGAAGTTTCTTGGAATGCATGTCTGGGTCGTCAACTATTGGATTAAGACTGTTGGATCTGCAACAGTCAGAAAGTTTCTAAGAGAGAATAACTATAGTGGAGAGTTTGTGTACTTCCTGTATAAATACTTTAATCTTTGAGCTTTATCCTTCTGAGAAGCTTACGCCCAGATACATGCTTCTTTGTTCTCTTGGTTAGAAAATCTAATAAAATCCACCACAAAGTTAACAAACTCTATCTTGTTTCCTCCTGTGAGTATAAATGTGCATACAGTGAATGGAAACTTCTCAGTAAGTTCGATGCTTACCACCAAGCCACTAGTGTGGTGGACAACATATCTAGACTTCTTTCTAAATGTTATCTTTGGAAATGTAGCCAAAGAGTGCTCAATAAGAGACTTGGACATCTTCAGGTTTAGATTTATATCTCTTTTCACAAGATACATCTTTCTTTTGCCCCACAGTAAGGATAGAAGACATCCATTTCTCACAGGACTCATTCTACGAAGTATCTCATGCTTCCACATCCTCCTTTGGTGATTCGAAATTGTCTCTTCATCGATCAAGAAGTTGAGGTCGACAATGTTATAGGGATGGCACTGCCGAATATTCCCAGGCACCACCTGATGTCTTGACAATGATAATGGGTCTTTACTGACTAGGCAGTAGGCCGAATATTCCTTGGAGTTCTTGTTAGGAATGTTCCTAAGAACATCTTCTTTTTTGAATCCCATTCCAACTAAGCTCTCAACGACGTTGTCATCAATGAATACTATGCTTTTTCTATAGTCTTCCCTTGTGACGTTTACCCAAGGATGCCTCATTAAATCGTCCATCTCTATTCTTATGGACTTATCAGGCTCAATGATCCTTCTTATCAGGTCCTTTAGCTCATTCGATAGAGACTCATCAACACTCATTCTCGATATAATTGCATGTCTGCTAGAGAGACCTATCTCCTCTTCCTCAAATGGCAGCCTCCCGTGGACCATTGCATAGAGGATTATTCCTAAACACCAGATATCAATCTCTGGTCCAACATATGGAATCCCCCTCATGATTTCTGGAGGTGCACACTGAGGGGTTCCACAATAGTCCCTGAGTACAGAAGACCTATCATAGAATGTGGAAAGGCCAAAGTCACATATCTTAACAGTCTCTCCATCAACAATAATGTTTTCTAACTTTAGATCCCGGTGGACAATAGAATGTGTGTGTAGATAATCTACTCCATGTAGCATCTGAACAAATAAGGTTCGGGCATAGCCCTCCTCAAGTCTCCCATTTCTTCTGATATACTTATGAAGATCAATTCCCCTTGCCAGCTCTAGAACTAGTACTAGATTCCTCGATGTATTAACATGTCCATAAAGTTTGCATACACTCCTATGATTCAGAAGACGCTGGATCTTTAACTCAAGGCTGTGTTTCCATCGATCTACATCCTTTCTGATAAACTTCATTGCCACTCTCATGCCAGTTATGTTGTCAGTAGCTGAAACTACATCCCCATAACTTCCTGACCCCAGAAGCCCTGTTATGTTGAAGTTCAAGAACTTCTTTTGGAGGTACATACGTTCTGTTATTTCTCCTCAGAGAACATTTCAAGATATGTTTCAGGTTCCATTGGACTAGAAGACGCTTTTGTTTCGAACACATATGATGCAGCAAAATAAAAAGAAACCAAACATAAGTGGATTTAGAATTAATAGGTGTTTCAGAAGTGGACAGATCTAGATATAAAGATTGTGGCAGTTACAACAAAAAAGTCATGCTCCTGATCTATTTTGTATTGATATGTGCAAAGAGTTGGAAAGAGGTTGGATACATATTCTCAGAGGGAAGGCAAAGGTTTTTAACACATAATGGAGTGGATATAGTAGTAGCAAAGTACAGTGAGAAGCCACTCAAGTTCCAAATGGTAAAGATGAGGAAAGATCAGTCTAGCAATGTGCTGCTTTATCCAATCCCTGGAATGGGTAATAAGGTTGCGGACTTTAACTTTTCTGCACATACTAATAAGAGATGGTATTTCTATCCTGAGCATGGAAAGTGGAACCAAAGAACAAGGTTTGTTCTGATGCCCGGTAATGTTTTGAAGATTGTTATTGGTGATTCGTGTCTTGGGGTTGATGATGCCGACAGGGTAGTTGGGGAGTCTTGTAAGGATGACCAGAATGACAGTCTCCAGATATTCAGCTGGGTTCCGATAACTCAGAAAAGAAAAGTGAAGGCATGGATTAATCAGAATCGTAGGAGGGCACACTCAGATGAATACTACCCGTCGTTATATGAGGATGAAAGAGACTTTGAAAAGAGCCATGACCAAGAAAGCTCTGGATATGATGGTGATGAGAATTCTTCTTCTGATTATCATGGGAGAAGCGGTGGAGCATTCCATGAATTCGACTATGATAGTGGAATAGGAGGACATGGCCCATTCAAGAGCGGGATAGGATCTTTCGGGGGAAGAAGAAGACGATACAGACGCGATGAAGAGATGAAGCACATGGGAGAGAGAGATGAAGAAAGTTGTAATAATGATGAAGGCAAAGACTACCGAGAAGGAAGGATGTTTAGGAAGAAGAGAATGGGCAAACTTCTTAGGAATGGAAAGGCAAGACAACATAAACCTTATGGAAATAGAGAGCATGATGAGAATTTCCATCAGGGAAGGAATCCTACATTCAGCGATATTGGTAGTCCCAATTTTGTCAATTATCTGGACAATTCCCAAGAGTATGAACAAGGAGCAATAGAAGAAACCCCTTTTGTACCTTGTGATGACAGCTTGCTGATGTTTGGGGAAGATCCTGGCCATTGCAATGTAGGTGGAGCTGGAGAAAATGAAATATGTAAAATAAACAAAACAACTATGGCTTTCAGAAAGATGGTTGGGATTCCTATATGAAGCCTTCTCTATAGTAAATATTTTTAAGTATCTAACATCGTTTGTCTCTCTCAAGCCATGGGATTCTGACCTATCATATGAGTTCTAGGCAAAGCCCTAGCTGATTGATATGGTTGGAAAAAGGAGAAAAAGATTTAAAAGATAGATTGAAACAATTGTTATGGAAGCTTGGAGAATGATGAACAAGCTTGTGGGATATACAGAGATTCTCATTGTAGCATTCGTTATCATTCTATACCTCTTGGGGTTCTATGAAGCAATCATTGTTTCAGGAGTCTCTATCCGCCTTTACCTACTTATAACTTCCTTCTACTATTACGTGTTATGTCTAGTAAAGTCTCCTGGGCAGCTTCTTGACTTTGGGAATGCAAATGTAAAGGGAATATGCAAGAAATGCAACAGGATAGTGGGGACGAAAACAGTTCATTGTGAAATATGCAATAAGTGCTATTACAAAAGAGACCACCACTGCCCAATAATAGGAAGATGTGTTGCATCAAGCAACATTAAGGATCTATACCTTGCAGTGTCCTTCATGGGATTCCATTCACTTGCTGCAATTCTTAGAGGCTCAACCAGATTTGCATATATGATGTCTTTTCACAGGTATTTGTTCATCATGTCAAGTGCATTTGCATGTTGGTTGACATTTCTCATACTCACAGGCAAAACAACAAGGGAGCTTATAAGGTTCCAAGGAAGGATAACGGATGAAATAAGAATGTTTAGGCTAAAAAAGATATTTCGTGATGGGTTTGTGGGAACACTGGCCCCTTATCTGAGATGGAAGACAACTGTTGTCAATTGATCAGGATTTATTCGGAATTCATGCCTAAGCTTCATTATAAATGTATTTTTGGTTAATTACTTCCTTTTTTCCTCGAAATGTTAGCAAGCCTGTTCGCTTCATTTTTCTCAATATTGTTCTTTTTCTGTCTTCTGAGCGCAGATAGCGTTACTTCTCCCTCCTTAACAGCTGCCTTTAGAATTCGGTTTTTCTTGCTGTGAGGCCCATATCTAGGGACATAATCTCCTATCTCCTTATCATACACAATCTGGCTCTTCTTTTTCTTTTTTATTCCTTTGGATCTTGCAAATCTTTCCCATCTTGTCTCGGTGTGTTCCTTTAAGTGCTGCCTCGGGAGGATCATTGTAGGCTCCGGGAGAGCAAACACAAGATCAGATCCCCTTCTTGACGACTGACATGCCTTTATCTCCTTCACAATTCCCTTCAATAAATTAGATGTCTCTTGGTTTATATCAGAGCGCCCGACTGCATTGTTACTAATCACAGTTAGAAGCTTTAGATGGTTCATTCCTTCAAGGGCAGAAAGCTGGATAAAAAATCATCGAACCACAAATAAGTGATCCATAGCATCACGTCTATTCTGGACAATACATTCTGCAACCCACAGAATGTTCTTTATTTCCTGCTCTTTCATCTTGAAATATGAATACACACAGCTCAAATCACCATACATGCTGAACGATTCCTGATACTTTTGAAGCTCGGCCTTTATAAGCACGTTGGAGATGTCTGTATCAAAGTTGTATGCCTCACTTAATATGGACTTCATATCTTCTAGGTTCTCCACATGAGAGAGGAGTTCCCTTGCATTTAGGCTCATCGAATGAACATCAGGAAATAAGCTCATTCTCTTTTTCCCTACTAAATCTTTGGAGTTAAGCGTATTCACAGTGATCTCTATTATCTGTCTGTCTCCTTCAAGCCTTAGTATCTCCTTCATGTATTCCATATCATCGTTAAGATTTCTATACGTCTCTTCAATGTGGAACTTAAAAAACAATGTCTGTAGGACCTGGAAGTTGTTTGCAGAAAACTCTTTCTTGAACCTGACCCTCTTCTCAAACTTCTTAAGAAAGCTGTTCTCCATGCAATATCTCTGAACATCATCCATGTCGTTTGAAAACTTAATTGTTCTCAATGCACTGAAGTCTCCTATTTCTATCTTCTCAAAGCTCTTCTCGAGATTTGGGTCCTGAAGCTTACATTGAAGAAGATAAAAGAAGTTCTGAATCTTGTGAAAGTCCATGTAATAGTCCAGAATTGTTCTTATGCCTTTGTCCTCAGCATCATGATAATAGTCAAAATCTGCTTTCAAGGATTCCAGCAACTTCTTCTTCAATTCTGGCTTTGTATAGGCGATACCCTCCGAAAGCCCGCGATACGTCTTCGAAAGCTTTATTGCCACTTCTTCCAAACTCTCGCATCTTTTGAGAGCGTTGTAGTCCTCCTCTTTCAGCATCTCTTCTCTCTTTCCATTGATTTCAGATATTATGTATCCGTACCTTTCCACATGGTTGAATTGTTTTTCCATGAATGGGAAAACATGCTAAAATAAATAGAGCAATTACAGCTTCGTTATTCCTATACATTTACTTGTATGAATGAGGAACAGATCCTTTATGTAGTGGAAAGCATAATTAAAAGCCAACCGGATGAGATGTATGAGAACAAGATTTATTCTGTGAATGACGGAAGCAAAGGAAGGATAGACAAGGCAATACTGAAGAGTAAGCTTCCGCAAGGAGATTGGAACACTCCACATACGGAAATAATGGTAAAGGTTGATGATGATGTTAAAATAGTTGTACAAAATAGTCCAATGTATATTTATGAGGAGTATATAAAGATGGACAGAAACATGACACAGTCACCACTGATTGTGGATGGCCATCTTAAGTGTAGCAGAAGCGTATCAGACTTCGGAGTTCAGGTTAAGGAATTCTTTTTGTCGGACGATGTTGTCTTTACTCCTGTTGGGAGGGAGGATTTTGATGTCCGAATGGTGGAAGGAAGGCCCCTCCTGCTTATTGTGAAGAATCCTCGAAGAAACCTTAGTTTTGAAGCACTGAAATTAGCTCTTTATGACGGTCTTGAGATAAGGGATCTGTGTGTGGTGAAGAAAGAATGCAAAGGCACGATATTCCAGGGAGAGAGTCTGTCAAACAAGACATATTCTGCCTTTCTATGCTCAGAAAGGAGCTTGACATACAGAAGGGTTGTGTGATCGACCAAAGAACTCCATTGAGAGTTCTACATAGAAGGGCCAATCTAGCCAGGGAAAAGAAGACTTGCATTCTTGAATGTGAAAGGAAAGATGTAGACGGGTGGATCTATTGTCGAATTAAACTTGAGGCCAGTGCAGGAACTTACATAAAGGAGTTTGTGAATGGGGATTTTGGAAGGACGACCCCATCATTGGGAAGTAAGGAAAACTACTACGATTTACTTGAGTTGGATGTTCTAAGAGTGGAAAAGAAAAGTATAAGAGACTTTCTGACTCGAAGGATTAAGCTGGACATCATTAGATGTTGACGAGTTTTTAGAATGAATATTTTCAATAAAAATCTTAACCGTGAATGTCTGAGTTTGAAGGCCCCGAGGAAAAGAAATTGGAGAGTTTTACAGAGAGCGATATCAGTGAGAAATTGAAGGACGGAGAAGCCTGCAAAAGTGTTAAAAAAAGAATACTTTCGATGAATGACGAGAATGAAGATAATTCCAAACAGATTAGAACGAATCCTCACTACAGGAAAAACGTTGGGGCATCCACGATCCAGGATACCCTTGGGGAAGGCAAGAGAAACGATGTGTTGAAGCAGGCCATACGAAAAAGAGATCTATCATATATCAATGAGTTTTTGGTAAGAAAGGACAGGGGGATGCTGCTAAAGACGCTGTCATATGATGACAAGGAGGTTTTGGGGGAGATGCTCCTCGAGTTTGTTGATCAACCGGTACGAAGCGAGGCATTAGAAACGATGAGAGAGATTGTGACAAGCATAAGGGATGTTAGTCTTTTCATTGAAAGGCTGAAGGAAAGAGCCGTTGACTTTTCGAAACTGATTTATTTGAAAGGTAAGATCGACTACTTAAGATTTACGTCTGGAGGCCAAGAAGAGAAGGAGCCTGAAATGATTGTCAAAGGATGATTTTGAAAGTTTTGGAAATGGTGATGAAGGATGAAACGTTATGAGGAGGGCCAATGACGCCATTTATGATATGAAACATATCTGAGTTAGAAAGGCTCTCGATTGGTTACACATGTTACAGCATAAATATAAAAGAAGCCTCAAGCTCGTACAACAAGATGGCTGAATCAGTAAACGAAAATAACACTTCTGGAGATTCTAATGGAAACAACAGGACCAAGAGGAACACCATAATAACAATCGTTGTAGTTGTTCTTGTTGTCACTTTACTTCTGGCAGTAGCTAGCAAGAAAGGATGGTTTGGAGGTAACAAGGGTGGAAGCTCCACTAAAGTTGGCGGAGATCCAGCATCAAAACCTCCTTCCCTGAAGTCATCTGAAGAAAGTGGCAAAGGGGGCAATAAAGGGAATTCTATGAAGGGATCTCCTTCTAGCAACAAGGAAGAAGAAAACGAGGTCGGGGGCTCCAACACCTCCAATCTTTACGGATAATTGGAAAATGGAGACAATTAAATTGAATCTTCTTTAATTCTTTGTTTCTGTCTTGTCTGTTCTTGGCTCACAAGCCATTGAATGGAGGGATGTTGAATCTTTTTTTGATAGTTATTCTTTCTTTTGAGAATTTGTCTTCTATTGTGAACTTTGCAGGATGTGCACTGAAGGTTCCCTCTTCATCTAATGTGTAGATTCTTTCACCATCCTTTAAGCGGTAGAACATCTGGGGTATAGAAGAAAAGGACAAAATAGTCCATACCCTCTTGAGAGCCTGTGATGGTTGGGAAAAGAGGGTGTAACTTATTTATTCTCGGGTTGATATCAAGTAGTGAAGAGAAAAGACGGTTTTTGGATCGTATATTCTTTCTCCCGGAAAGGCTCACAAGGATTCTTACGGCAATTAAGGCGTTTGAGCAATCGAAAATATTTCTAAGCAGAGTTTTGAAAAAGGATGCACCCAACTATTATGAAATAATAAAAAGACCGATGGATCTAAGTATTGTCCAAAAAAAGATAGGAAAGTATAAGTCCTTTGAGGAATTCAAGGGTGACCTTGACTTGATTTGGGATAATTGTCTCAAGTTCAACCACTCCAAATACCATAGGGATTGTGCTTTTAAGATGAAAGAGGTCGTAAGTACGTTTGAGATAGAAGTAATTCCTGTTAGTATGGACACAGGCTTCGCAACAAGTTCACATGTCTGGGAAGGAGAAGAAGGGCAAGGGCCTATCATCAAGTATATGGTTAAAAAGATAATAAGTGAGGTTCTTCTTTCATCAGGGTACGGGTTTGCCTCGGAAACAGCTCTTGGAGTATTCTGTGATGTTTTTCAGTACAGAATACTCAAGATAATAAAAAAGATAAAGGCAGAAGAGATGGACGGATAGGGGTGAGACGTCCAATTCATCGGTATGGTCTGATTTTAAGTTAGCAAAATTTTAACCCTCGAAATGGGAAGAAGGCCTGGAAGATGTTACAGATATCTGTCGAAGAAGGCGTATCCCAAGTCAAGGTTCAACAGAGGAGTTCCTGATTCGAAGATACAGATTTTTGATCTTGGAAGGCGTAAGGCAGGGGTTCTTGAGTTTCCATTACTAGTCAATTGCATCTCCAATGAAAGGGAGAACTTATCTGCTGAGGCATTGGAGGCAGCCCGTATATGTGCCAACAAGTACATGGTGAAACATGCTGGAAAGGACAATTTCCATCTAAGGGTGCGTGTGTATCCATTTCATGTTCTTAGAATCAACAAAATGTTGAGTTGTGCAGGAGCCGATAGACTTCAAACAGGAATGAGAGGATCTTTTGGGAAGCCTTATGGAAGAGCAGCAAGGGTTGTGTTCAACCAGCCTATTCTTAGCATAAGAACAAAGGAATCCTTCAAGGATGTTGCTGTCGAGGCATTGAGAAGAGCAAAGAATAAATTCCCTGGGCATCAGGAGATTCAAGTCAGCTCGAAATTTGGGTTTACTAACATGCTGAATGATGAGTTTAACAACCTAAGGGAGAACGGAAGAATCATTCTACGAGGTGGATCCTTTTCTGTGATCAGGGAGAAGGGGAGTATTGACAACTTCAAGAGAAATCTTGAACAAGCTGCCAATAATTAAAACAATGATCTTTTGTGTGCTCTTTCTTTCTCTTCCCTTAAGAATGATAAACAAAATGGTTGGAGGAAGCCCATGGATTTCGGTCGTGAGAAGCCTGTGACTCTGTTTTCCAGCGAAGGAAACCTAGGGCAGTGTGACAATGCCCTCAGAGCTGCAGCCAATGGTAGTTTATCTATTGGGGCAAGTGCAGCTGATGGTGTTGTTCTGATGTCCTTTAGGGATGTGCCTCCGCTTGTTATAAAGGAAGAAGTGAAGAAAGTGTTCAAGATTTGTGACACAATAGGGTGTACCTATTCTGGACTACAGCCTGACTGCCGGATACAGGTAAATATAGGATGCCAGATAGCAGAAGAATACTATGATGTGTATGGGAGGTATCCAGATGTAGATGTATTTACTGCACATTTTTCTTCGGTTGTGCAAGAGTATACGCAGAAGAGTGGATACAGACCATTTGGGACACTCATGATATTTGCAGGGCCTGTAAAGGGAGTTCCAAGGCTATATCAAGTGGATCCAAGTGGGTCTTATCAAACGGCAGATGTATGCACTTCGGGAATAGGATACAGTGAGGCAAAGAAGTTCATTAAGAGACGACTAGAAAGCCTTGATGACAACATGGTCAATTGTGTGTCTTCAATGAGAGAATTTGCAGGAAAGGAAGTACATCCAGAAGATATCGATATTGGGGTGTATTATAAGACAAAGAATGTATTTAAGACATTCACTCTTGATGAAGTCAAGGAGGTGTTTGATTCTCTGAGCAAGAACTAGTAGTTTCTTTGAAATAAACTTTTTTGAGTATCTAGGCTCTGTCGTGCCAATCAGCCATTATGTTATCCGAAGGACAAGGCCCATATGGAAGAAATAGAGAAGAATGTGGCTGGGAAGATAGATTCTCTCCTTTACGAAGAAGCACTCCAGATAATCGATTCTACACCTTTGACATACGAATCTGGTATAAACATCTATCCTTACAAAGGACAGATACTCTATCTACAAAAAAGATATGAGGAGTCGGCAACCTTCCTGAGGCGTCTAATGGAGAGTTTTCCACAGAGCATCAAAGCCAAAAGATTTCTTTACTTGAGCCTTTTGGCTCTTGGAGACTTTAGATCATCCTTTACGATTGCAAAAGAATGTTGGAAGGATGGAGACTACAGAAGATCCACATTAATAAGGATATTGGCACATTCACTTGTATTGAGGAATTTCGATTTTCTTGAATCTCTTGATGCACACTGTGACGAGCCTCTTCTCCTATCAATGGCATATATATACTCTGGGAAATTGGACAGGGCTGTCGAGATAATGAAGACCATTGAAGATTCCAGTAATACTAAGATGTATCTAGATGCCTTGATTTCTGTACGTACCAAATCTATATACATGCTAGATTATGTAAGGTACCTGAACGAAGACATCTTTGTCACGGCAATAAACTGTCTTGAGAAAAAGCAGAGGGTTTTTGAGAAAATCGAAAACCTGGGATGCAAATATGTTGAGATCAAGATAATGCATATAGCAAAGAAAACACTAGGGAGAAATGAGTACGAGAATGTTGTGAAAAGCGTTTCCTCTAGAAACGAAAAAGGGCATTGGTGCAGAAGGGACTGCTTGTTAGGAAGACTTAGAGCTAGTAGAGAAGAGAGGGTATTTTTCAAGAAAAACAACATCTACGACGCAACAGAGAGATATGCTGATCTGGAGAACATATTTGAAAGTTTGAGATCTGGGAATTTTTCAGATGGATTGGAAGGTTTGAAGAGAATATATAGATTAGAAACAGTATCAGACCTTGAAAAGCATTTAAAGAATGGACAGAACACACTTGTACTAAACGAAATAGAAAGATTTTACTTAGACCATGGAAAGAAAGAGGATGCATGCCATTATTCCGATCTATCTGCGGCAGCTCACTCACTTCGTGTCAGAGATGTGATTGAATGCCTATCCAGATTGATGGATGAGAATATGATTGGAGAGATTATCGAGTTACTTGAGTTAGATTTATTTAATAAGAACATTTAGTGAGTCCAGGTGTTTCAAAAACCAATTACTTCCTCTCAAGAAATATGGAGGGCAGGGGCATTTCATTGACCGCAAGGTGGCATATGTATCTGGCAAAGCTCTCACTGGGACATCCACCAAGAAACATTTCTATGGCTTCATCATTAGAATAATTTAACTTCTCCATTCTACTATAAGGATCCATCATAGAAGATAGATAGACCCACTTGTCTTTGTCAAGAAGCCTTTTATCTATCTTAGAAAGATAAAAGGTAATCAACGGATATATATACACAAGACAAGAGAATATGGATTCTATGGCAGGTCTTGGCCCATTATCAACAGAAATGAACTTAATACAGGTGTCATGGAATCTATCCAGAAAACCAATGTCTATAAGCATAGAAAATTTGGACTGATCCTTGATCGCTGACGAAAGGAATATTGTAAGGGGAACCAGAAGAGCTAGGTTATCTGGATTTCCAAAAAATAGATCTATAAATGTGATGTAGGCCTTGCTTTGAAATATCTCATCCATAAGAAGGTCAAGCTGCCCTACCATTAGCCTTATGTAAAGAATTAGCTTGGAATCTATCCTCTTGAACTCTGGAATCTTCAGTCTAGGGCATCTGCGAGAACAGTTCAGGATCTCGATTATGTCATATATTTGCTTATATTCAAAGTAGGATTCTTCCTTAAGGAATATGGAGATAAGCTTTTCTCCTGCAGACATTATTTCGTCATGGAAGAAATCCTCTTCATCACTGGACATCGACCCACTATCATCGTCTATCCAATCAGCAAGAAGCAGCATCTTTAGTGCCACGTAATACTTCCTCTCAATGAGAGCGGACACAGGATGTGCATCCTTTAGCAGCATGGCTAACTTTTGCATGTTAAGGCCTTTTAACCCAAGAAGAATGCTGAAGAGATTCAATGCCGGTTCAAAATCAAGCATGTTAAGAAAAGATGTGATGAAGTCTCCATTAAGAGCTTCAGTCATATAGTGAGGATGAATTCTGAAGTGGAATGCCAGGACTTCAAAAAAGTACTTCAGAACCTTTGATGTGGGATTGAACACCAGATATTCCAAGTCCTCCTCCCCATTTCCAAAGTATTCATTGATTTCAAAATTCCTAAAGGCCTCTTTTGCCTTTGCTTTGTCGTCTTCATCCTCTGTATCTGAAGTGTTTGAACATTCAGAAATCAGTCCAAATAAAGCATCCTTGCTTCTTCTTATCCATTCTTCTTTTGTCATAGGATATATATATTCCATTGCGCGTGCAGAGGGACTATCCATGCTGCCTTTGATTGAAAGGTTATCAACAAGTCTATCTATGTTGCATTCATCTCCGGGAAAACCACTGCTATCAAACCCGATAATCCGTATAAAAACATTCATCTTTTGATAGAATGCAAAGTTGAATCGGCTGTTGTCTGTGCACAGGCATTCACTCACAAGAGCAATGTCTTTGAAATAGCAGAAGTTAGTTACAAGATAGTCCAGGTGGTAGATCATGTAGTTCGTAATCATCGGCTTTTTAAGCTTGAACTGTGTTAGAGATCTTTGGAGAATGTTATGAAAACGCTTTTGGTCTACATCATGACACACAGAACTATCTTCCATATGTTTCAAATTTGATGGGTTCCTCCCTTGGCTCAATAAAATACAGCTAGCATATCTCCTCATCCTCCGGCTCTTCTCTTCTCAGGATTAGGTACTTTACTCGCTCCCCCTCGCACACCTCCTTGAATTTCGGAAAACACTCGCTTCTTATAATTACATATCCGTCATAGACCTCTCCGTTCTTCTTAGCAAACTCCATGACTTTGTCATTCATATCGACACTGACTTTTATCCCAACCCTATCAAAGCCCATTTTTTCCAGTTTGCCCAGTATCTCTTGGGATTGCTTCTTACTGTTACCTATGTATATGTTGTGCACCTTACCTATTGCTTCTTTCAAGGAAGCTTCGTTCAGATGCCTTCCTCCCTTTGTCACTTTGTTTCTTAAGAACTCAATGATCTCTCTCTCTGTCTTCTCCTGCTCGTAAATTCTGGTTGCCTCGTTCTTCTGCTCATACCCATTGTTCAGTATCTCCCGGACTATCTCTTCATGAGACTTGCAGAATAAGTCCAAATCATCCTGCCCAGCTATCTCTCCTTTGGACACGCTCCTATAGATAGTGTCTGTAAGAAGAATCTCGTTCAGAGGCGTTGCCATTCCGTTTCTATACTCATAAAGCTTGTTGGGATAAACACCCAGTTCGTAACGCCTTCCAAACTTCTTAAGAGCAACAATGCTGACATTCACAAGCTTCTTTTGGTTTAATGGCGTGAACATCAATAGGTAGAGGGTATCTACTCCTAGAAAACTAAGCGAAAAAGTATTTATTAACAGAGCATCAAGCCAGGGCCTAGGTAAATATATCAATAATCTCCTTGGCATTGAGCCTTTTCTTGTAATTCATGTCAAGCATTAACTTACATACTCGATCAAGCTTGACTCCTCTAAAGTCATTTCTTCTCAGCCTCACCCAATTATCCCCACTCTTTGGAAGAATGATCTCTGCAATAATTTCCAAATAGATCAATCCAAGGCTGTATATGTCACTAGCCTTTGTGCACACATCCCTCAGCACTTCTGGCGCCATATACCGCTTGTCCCCATCCTCATCTATATCCTCTCCTTCATATCTACTTATGTTGAAGTCAGAAATCTTGAATACAAATGACCCAGGGTCTGTTGGAAACATGCATTGACACCTGCCAGAGCATTTCTCCTTGGAAACAATACTTTTCATAAGGATATTCTCTGGCTTTAGATCGAGGTGAACAATGTTGCATGAGTGGATTGCCTCTAACCCCTTTGCTAGCTCATACATCATCTTTCTTGTTATCTCAGGCGAAAACTTAGACTTCCTGAGAAAGTATACTTCATGGATGTAATCTCTTAGTGTTCCGATATTGCAATATTCTAACTCTATGAACAAATATCCTCGGCTTTCCCAAAAGTCATAATATCTAACCACATGGTCGGAACCGACTCTTTTAAGCATCTCTATTTCCCTCATCCTGCTTTTCCTGTCAAGCTCCCCAGAAATCCTCTTCTTACTTTTTTTGACAACCGTATAATCAGCGTCATAGACACAAAGCTTTCTACTCTTGTAGAGCATCACAGGCTCCTCTAGTATATGACCTGCCTCTCTCCTGCCATCTTTTCTGTTCACAAACACCTCATAAAACGCCCCCTCCCCAGTCTTACAGACAAAGTTGCACATGCTCTCCTTATCTGGCCCAGATGCCACATTGTCTGTGCATGTAAATACATCATCAAGGGTAGAGCCCTCATTGATTAGAGAGGAATCTCGAGTATCTGCTGCAAAAGGCACTGATGATATAAATATATCTTTATATGGAATCTTCTTTGACGGTGTCTTCGGGGAGCTAAATATGGCCTCTTCTCTTTCACGCTTTAGCATATATATCTTCTTTAAATGGCTCATTCTAGGTTCCTTAGGGTTAATGCATTTGGTAACGAAATAACCATCTTGTCCACCAGCGAGGCATTAGCAAAATTTTCCTTGGCTACAACTTTTTGGCAAACGCACAATAACTTTAATGGTCTTATAACACTACTTGCTAGGCTTTCTATAACTGTAAGGAACCTTTCCATATTCAAAGTCCTCCTCAATAAACTCTTCATCTCCTGAGCCTCTACCTATGCCTTGTCTATCGCCCAATGTTTCACCATTGTGCATCCATGTTCCGCCTGTTCCCTTTGGCGCCACGCCACCGTAAGACCCTGAAAACGAGGAGGGAACATCCTGGATATCAAACTCTCCATCAGGTTTGGAATACTTCCTTCCTGTGCTCCTTGAATATCCCCAGGTATTTCTTTGTATATACTCATTGTCTTTTCCTTTTGAATAAGGTGATTCTTTCGAAAACCCTCGAGGCTCTTTTTCATTGTATCCGTTCTTATGCCCCCCATACCCAGTCCCAGCGGACTTATTATTTCCTTGACTCCAAGAATTTCCGGGATTGGTCTCTTGCCGATTCCAATTATTACCTTTGTCTTTATACCCTCCCCTATTGTTCACAGGATACTGATGTGGAGGTCCAGAAAATCCGCCAGCCCAGTTTCCATCCCCTCTCTGGCCATCTCCATGCCCTTTCTGCAAAGTCCGTGCTCCTTGCTCTCTCATCTGCTTTATAGTGCTCAATACCCTGTCTACATCAAATGGCGCCATAAATACATCGGGATTCTCCCTGGGGTCCACATATCTATTCGACACTGACGCAATTCTGGCATCACTTTCAAGGAGGTCCATCTCTGCACATAGAGCTACATAATTCCTTATCCAGAAATTATCAAGAACCTCCTTCATATCCCCACACATCAATGCAAATCGCACCTCCTCCGGTGAAATCTCCATTACATCAAGTCCTCTGTATGAAGAATAAATCCATTGAGGAGGATCCACCAAAGAAGTGTACCGGACATGATCATACTTACACTTCGAGCCAAATTTACACTTTCCCTCAATGAAGAAGCGGCACACATTCTTCATCTCAGTGTTAGGTTACAAGGGGTCTTTGTTTTTTGTCTAAATTCCCATGGATTGCCCACATCTTCTTTCTAGGTAGAAAAGGCTTTCTGAAACCATCAGAAGAGACAAAAGACTTTATTAATTTATATCACCTGCATCTAAACTCCACAGAAGATCACTCATCCTGCACATCCCCTCCAATATTAATGCTCTTGATGTACATATCTATTTCCTCTACAACATGATCTGGAATCGTCCTCATGTCCACCTCGATCTCATCATTCTCTACAAACTCTCCAGCCCCGTTCTTCAGAACAATCTTTGCAACGTTTTCTGTTTGTTCCTTAGTCATATTCAGTATGGCATTCCCTATGCTAACCCTTTCGCTCAATGAGTAAGCTCGGGATGAAGGTGCTTCTCCAGTCTGTTCCACAAGCTTTGATTCTAGCATTCTAATCTCCCGAGTATAAGACATAACTTTTCTCTTCAGCTCAGATATCTTGTTCTTGATATCAACCGGAGATGTCTTTTCCATATGTGCCTTCACAGCCTTTTCAAACTCCTGGCCGCAGGCGTACACCTCCGTTCCCGGTGCATTGAACTTCTTGCAATTCTCCACAATAAGCTCAAGATCTCTTCCAAACTCCTCAACGCTATGATATTTCCTTTGATCAAGCTTGTTTTTCATCGTTTGAATATCCATAGGCTCTTTAATCACAGAATAATACCCAGGAACAAGATCCCCATCAACAGGTTCCAGAAATGGCCAATTATAAGATTTGTGCTTCGGTTTCACCAAATCACTAAGAACTTCAGAGCAAAATTCATAATCTTCTGCCTTCATGCCCTCGACAGGTTTTGCATTTCTTTTCACTTGTTTGGATCTTCCGGTCACAGGTATTTCACTCTTCTTCCTTTTCTTGGAAACCTCTTGGGGCATTCCCGCCATCATATCATTGTATGCACTCTCAAGGGCCTTCCCCATATCATGAACTATTGTTCCGGGTGGGTTGTATGTATAGCAATTATTAAACATCAATTTCATATCGTCATCAAAACCCTCAGGTCCTGAGTATTCCTTAGCATCTAATTTCTTTCTAATAGTGGATAAGTCCATGGGATTCTTTATTTTTTCTGGATAATCAGGAATCCCTAGCTTCACAGGATCCACAGGCTCTAGAAATGGAGGTGCATTCGAGTTCCGCTTAATCCTGGTCAACACCTGTGAGCAGTACTTAAGCTGATGCTCAGCTAAGATACTCCCGGCGCTTGCTTCATCCGACTCCATTCTTTTCAAGGGGTATGAAAAATTTCAAAACAAAAAATATCTAATATCCTAGACCTATTATATGATAATAAAGTATATTCGCTGCCCCAAACTTCAGGCTTGCCAGACATATTATTCTCATAAGCCAAACAAAACAACTTAACCTCTGCCCACGAGTTGTCCATTTTGTAAATTCTGGAATCCTTTTATATTCGCTCCAAGTCCATTGACATATGCACAAAGAGATAGGAGAGATATAAAAATAATAGGCAACAATATTACGTTTTTGCTCCCAGAATGCCGGAAAAAGGGAGCCATATACTGTAGTGTAGCAGTAACTATCTTTTGTACAATAAAGCTAAGTGCAAATGCTTGCTTCACATAACCAAATCCTCCTTTCAGAGTTCCCCAAATAATAAAGATTAACATAAAAATTACTTCTGTAAGTGTAATCATAGGCATACTAGAAAACGGCTCCTTGTCCACTCCATGATGCTCTTCCTCATCATTTTCAAATCTGATGACAATCCCTGCAGTGTTCGAATACACACCACGGGCTCTGAAGCCAGATATATACTGGTATCCTTGCATTACAAGATTGTAGAGAGAATACAAGAGAGATAGGAGACTATAGAGCCCCGAAGAACTAAACACCACACTCGTAACAAGGCCACGGCCTCCATTTTCATTGGGAGTAGCATTTATACTATTGATAACACGTCCTCCAACCTTACACATTGAAATAATCATCACAGATATTGCAAAAATCATCAATAAAGCCCCAAAAAAATCTATAACTGCACTCAATTTGTTTTTGATAAAGAATTTACGCAATCCCTTCAGATATCTGATTGTTTTTTCTTTGTAGGTCCCTTCCTTAGCCTTACTATTCTTCACTAGGTATGTGGTGGGAACCTTCTGAAGCCCATCTATTATACCCAGTGCAATTAGAATGCATGAAACGTACTTACAATATATATTTTTCAGAGGGTCTTCAGAGTATGTTAAGCAAATAATTCCAGCAAGGGCATAGAAAAAACATTCTAGAAAATTCAGAGCTATGGACGCTATATATCTGAAGTCTTCTAACCATCTTCTGGCTGTTGCAGCTACTGAGGAAATCCTCTTCTCTATATCCATAGGGGTTGACGCTGAAAAACTTTAACACGGTTTTGTTGGGTGGAGAATAGGAGTTGTTCTTAGACTTTACCAATAAAGATAAATGTCAGTTCTGTATAGGGGTGGATGGAAGGCAAGTTCCGAGGAACTCTGAGTGGGAAACTTCGTGCATGCTTAGGATGCTCTCAAATAAAGACATTGAATGGGTTTAGGAAGGACGGATGTGAGAATTGCCCGATGCTGGGCATGAAGGGGAATATTGCAAATGTTAACGAGTGCACTTCAAGCAATTTCAAAGGAGTCGTGGCTCTTTTGCAGCCGTCCAACAGCTGGATCGGAAAGTGGCAAAGAATAGGGGAGTTTAAGAAAGGACTTTATGCAATGGTTATTGAAGGAGTTCTCTCCGAAGACTTCATTAAGGATATCGAACAGCATGGAAGAGTTTATTATGAAAGATCGGAATCCTTTAGGTTGTAAGAAAATAGTATGATTTACTACATTCTTCTGTTAACAGTATTTTTGTGGCACCCTTAAATGGAAAAAATTGATCTAGAAGACGTTGATGATGCCATACTACGAGAAAAGCTGTTCGTGAAGGCAGCTTCGAAGTTTTTAAAGACATTGGAGTTCAAGAAGGTTGAGGAAGAATATGACGGAGAGCTAATGAGATCTCAAAAGGAGATTGAGCAGGGGGAGAAGGATGCACGAAGAAAGGCTGAAAAGATGATGAAAAGACACAATGAAATGAGGCTGAAAAGGAAGTCCAAGATGTCTGAAATGGACTCCGACGATCTTGAGCCAGAAAGCTTCATTGCGCCTATGCTAAGCAATAGGGAAACTAGAAAGAAAAATAAAGGAAAGCATCCTGTGAACAAGTCACTAAAAAGAAGAAAGATGAAGAAGAGGCAAAAAAGACATAGACACTAACTAGAAACAAGACTCTTTGGCTGATCTTGGATGTTTAGTAATAAATATAGTTCCGGGCTTATGTTTTATAATAGATGTCAGGGCTGAGTTAGGTAAGATAATTGGTGGGACTTTGAAACTGTAGTTCCTGACCTGAGGCACAAATAGGAGAGAGGTCTCCTTTAAAACAAGTGATAAGGCAGTCTATGTAGATTGAAGTTCATGAGCACCGGAAGCGGAGAGTATGGTCTGATAAATGATGTAACACTATCAAGGTTCAGGGAATTTCTCGGGACAAGCATAAATGATGGGTATACAAGACATAGGATATGCAAAAGCTTGAAAAGAAGCCGCACTAGCTTATACACGATTCTGACTGCAAAAATCCTTTTTGATAAGACAAAAAGATATTTTCCAAGTTACATCGAAAAAATAGAGAAGGGATCTCTGTCGGACGTAGATAAGTTTATGTCCAACAGGAGGAAGAAAGAACTAGAGAAAATCCTTGGCAACGAATATCTTTTATTTATAGGATGTACAATAATATCATCGAAAATATACATGGATCTTTCATACACCAACTTCTCATGGATTGAGGTATGCCATCACGGAGTCGATCAGATAAATGTTGCAGAAAGGCAGATCTTGCAAGTTCTGGACTATGATGTAAACCTTCAATGGATAGAGCTGAAAAGAATGTATGACGAGTTCGGCGCAGTGCCTAATAAAGCCCTTTTTGGCCAAGTAGAGATGAAACAAAGAAAAGGATTCTTTAAATGGGCATTTGGTTCCCTGTTCCGCTTCATCTCGTGTGTGGATACCGTGAATAAATAGACAACCCCAGCTAGACAAAAATCAATAAATGGACACATATCTATAAATCTTCAAATATTTACTCTGTCAAAAAGAGGATTTCTCACACTTAGATTTCTCACCTTATTCTGAAGGCTGCCTGTCCTCATCGTTCTTCTGTATATTCAGTGCTCCAAACCCTAGTTTCTTAACATATGATTCGTCTCCTTCAACATTGAAGGCTTCCTTCTGAGATGTCCGAAGAGATGGGAATGTGTTTTTTTTAATAACAACAGGCTTGTCTATCTTAATCTTGGTCTCCTTCAATTCATCAGACTGCTTTTCATTTGTTATACTTTTTTCTTCTACATATTTTGCATCCGAATCTGAAAACTTCGGCATTCTCCTTTCCTCTATCTTTCTCGGCTCTAAGACCCTTTCATTTCCTTTAGCCAAGCTGTCAATGAAGGAGGTACCAGGCTCGTCTCTCTCACTCTTCTTAGATAACTCATCAACGGCCCTGGAGTACCACTCTGCTTTTGTATACTTGGTTCGAAGGTCTGAAACCTTTCCAAGCTTGGGGGCGTTGGAATTCCCAGATACATACACCCTTCGGAGTTCAGATAAACTCCATGTGTCTAGGATAGTAGACTTCACTTTTGTTATTCTAACTCCAAGTTCTCGATGCTTTGAAGCACACTCTGTGCATATGAAGAATCCATACGTCACTGTTACCCATATGGGTGATAGATTGTTGCAGTCCGCACATCTCTTATTGTTTGATTGCATCCTTATGTATTTAAAGAACCTGTTCACAAGGGACTTGTCAAGTACCTCATCCTCAGACATAATTATCCAGGGCTTTTTGAGGAATGTTTTTGAAACTGTTCTAGGCCCTGAAGTGTAGAAAGGCCAAGTGCACAAAGGTGAATCCTAACTAGAAGTATTTAATTTACACAATGATCTGATCAGAATACTTTTGGTAGGTAAAGTACGGCGATTCATGTGGAGAATGATGGTGATGATGATGGTGTTTATGCGAGTGCCCCCTTCGGTGCTTATGTTTAGATCCATGATTATTTTCAGGCGACTCATTGAATATGAATATTTGGGGAGTGCCCTGAGGACTTGGACTTCCTATACTGGGTGCATCCATTGCTTCTTCAGAGGGTGGCTTGTACTCGGGGTCTTCAGGCGTGTAAACAACATCAAACTTCTGCCTACTGTTCTCTGAGCAAGTGGTTCCATATATATTCCCATCATCATCATACTCCAAGCATAGATCTTTGTTCTTATTCTTAAGTGTATACCCATCATTCTCATTTCCTTCAATCCCAAACTTTTGTGTCAATCCATTATTTCTAGAATGAAAGATAAGCTTAGTCTGCCCGCTTTTTGGATGATGAAGATCTAAGACGTCACTAGTACCCACCTCCTTCAAAA
The DNA here is from genome assembly GCF_000280035.1 of Encephalitozoon romaleae SJ-2008. NCBI lineage: Eukaryota > Fungi > Microsporidia > Unikaryonidae > Encephalitozoon > Encephalitozoon romaleae. Next base: position 168,386 of record NC_024903.1, read on the forward strand.
TTTTGATGCCAGGAGACAATTCCTCGCTTCTGAACTCTGTCGGGGTTCCAGATGTAGACATGGCTGCCAATTGATAGTTTATTCCATAATCCGGGCTTCTCCATCGGCCTCCCTTGGTTATGTATTTTTTTACTCCACCTTTTGCGAAAATTGAAAGTCCGGAAATGGCCTCCATGAGTTGAAATATCATCATAGCCTTTTTCATGAGACACAAAATAATGTAATCTTTTATAAATAAATTTGAAAATCCGTTTCATATGATGAAACATAATCAAAAAATTGAAGACCGGCGATTGGAAAATGTTACAAATGTAATTAAGACTTTACTACACAATAAGACCATTGGTAGAAAGACCGTTACTCTCATCAAATATAGAAGAAGACTCCTCATTAACATTAAAATGTGAGTGGGGACGGTGTTTCTTTCCTCCATTGAATATAAGTATCTGAGGAGAAGGATTGGGAGTAGGCGAGCTTTCTGTTGCAACTGGAACTTCAACAGGCGGCTTATATTCGGGATCTTCAGGTGTGTAAACAACATCAAATTTCTGCTGAGGTTTTGAGGAACAGGTGGTACGATACAAGTTTCCTGTACTACCACGTTCTATACACTTGTCTCCGCTCTTAATATAGTACCCACTTCCTTCATCTTTGATGAGAGAGAATCTTTGATTTGCACCACCATGCCTTGCATAGAAGATCAGATTTGTCCTACTCCCCTCTATGTCCAGAACTTTATTGTTACTCTTATCGGTAAAGATCTTAACTCCCGGTGTTATCTCTTCGCCCTTAAAGTCCACAGCTTTACCCTCTGAAGACATAAATGCTTTTCCACTCCTATTAATGAGGGATTCTGTTTTATTGTCTCTTGAAACTATTGTGAACCCAAAAGCTATTCCGATCATGCATGCATAGGTAATCATCATTGAATGTAGGATACATATTTTCCTTTATATCTGTAGCATAGGACTTGTTTCAGCTGTTTCAATCTTACGAACAAGTTAATTTCTGTATTTCGATACATGAAATTACCCTATAATGCCCTGCTTTTTAGAAAGATATTCCAACTACTCAAGACCCGGGGATAATCAGCTCTATCATAAGTATCTGTTACCGATATCCTTGCTTGGGTTCACCAAATATTTAGTAATACCCCAGAGGTTATGAGTACAGTTGGTAAAAGAAAAAATGGAGCAGGCACAGATGTTTCCAAAAGGCATTCTAGCGAGCTTGGAAGAAGTAATGAAAAAGAAGCTCTTCATTCCAAGAGACAGATAATAGATTTCCAAGACATGTTTGGAGATGATTTAACCAGACTAATTGGGAATGTAGACATCTTGAGGGATGAAGACTCCGATAAAAGCTATACTGCTCTTAATGGATCTTTTCTTAATTCATGCATTGCATTAATGGACCATGGAAGAAGCTTAAAACCATTGTTTTCTCAATACAAGAAATTTGTTGCTCTCATCAAAAAATCTAAAGGTCATACCGAAAGTATTGAAAAGTTCAGCTTTTCACTAAGTGATTTCGAGCCTTTTTGGGAAGAAAAGAGGTCTAAGATGGAAAATAGCATGGATGTAGATGCGCACAAATGCTCACAAGGAGAAATATACAGGTTCCTCACAAAGCATTTTGGAGTGGAGTGCCCAAATGCAAAGGCGAACGATGACTTTATGGATTCTTTGGAGACATTCAGGAAAATGGAAAAGATGGCGGACTTCCCATTCAGTATGCCGTTGAGATTTGGGAAGGGGCCGGGGATGTCGTTCTCTCTGTCAAGAAGAGAAGACATAGGAAATCATAACAGAAAGGTTTTTGAAGCTATAACAGCATTAAGAAAGGACAGAAATGTTTTGACGTACGTGAAGAATCCTGAGTTCTTTGAAGATAGTTCTGAAGAGGAGGGCTACTCCGGGGATAATCATATGATTAGAGAGATTGTAACATGTAAATATTATGAAGATGGAAGATATAAATTTTTTGGAAATCTTGTTCTCAGAGGATTTTCAAGAAATAGGGTCAGATATGTTAATATGAGGAAAGGAAAGAGAGTTATTTTTAAAGACCTTGAGAAGAGCCAAGTGAAGCTAGTTTATAATAAGGGAGAAGATGTGGTGTACATGCTTATGTTGAAAAGTATGATCATTTATAAGGTTGTCTGTAGGCATCCAACGATTGCATCGAATATCTACAATCACTTGATGGATCTTGACCCTAATAATTAAACCATTTGGGACTTGATTTATTAGATTTTCTTGAAGACAAATCTTTTGGTGGTGATCCCATTCAGATGGAGACAGGACTTGGGCTGAAGTCATTTGTGTTTTCTCTTTCGAACATAATACTTGTTGCCAAAGTAGGGTTGGTTATATTAGGAACAGTCTATCCTTGCTTGTATGGATTGGTTGCTCTAATATCCTTGGTGGTTATACAGAGAAAAACGATCCACAAGGCTCTTGGGATATTGCTGATTATAATATACCTAAAGCTGTTGCTTGGATCTTCTTTTGAGTTCGATGCACCTTCAAAGATATGCAACTCCACTTTTTCTGATGAAGTTGATGATCAAGAGGCAGATGAATTCAGCTCATCAAGTGAGCACTTCATTGATGATAAGATATTTCCTAGCGAAGTGAAGAAGAACGAGAACATTATTGGCCATCGCCTTGAAGAATCTAACTTATCCCATCTTCAGAATAGAGATGATGCACGTTGTCGTTTCTGCTCAAGAGTTTTATCTTAGCAAAGATAAAATAAATCTTTTAACGGAGATAGTGTGATTTGATTGATGGGTTCCATATAACAAACCACGTCTATTCTGTCTAGGAGAATATGGCTATCCTTCGAAATGTCAATCAAGAACGACATAAAAGGAGAAAAGGAGGTTTCTTCCTGATATAAAGAGTATGGTATCCTGTGAAAGATTGATGAGAGATGAGTATTCTTACAATGAAGGGGTCGAAAGCCGATCTACTGAAATGCTTTTGTCAATTCTAGAGCATTATGACACAAATCTTATTGAAGAGCATATCATTGACGAATATGATAGGAGGAGGAAGGATTCTGGAAGAGAAAATGAGGATATGAACCTCAACAAGCCCTTGAATGCAAAGAGTCCGGAAAAGCATGATTCTTTCCATGAGAAGGTTGATGAATCCGAGCCTTTGGAGTCGCACATGTGCGATTTCATAAATAGCTATGGGATATCTGAAGACGATTCTTGTCCACAGGAAAAAAATAAACTTGGCAGCTTGTCATTGGATAAAGATGGGAATGATTTTGAGGCATCATCCACAAATCTCACTGGAAACTCCACTGTTGATCTTTCTGGTGTTCGAAATCTCACAGATCCAATGTCTCTTGAAAAGGCCTTAGAGTTTGAAAGATGGTCGATCAAGAAAGAAGAATTGGTAAGGAATACGGAAACACAAAGGAAGATGCTTGAGGCATTCCATTCTATTCCCGAAGTAGCCTTAAAAGAAGGGATATTTGACGATATCAAGATAAATAAAATATATGTTGAATCTAGAATTCACATCAGAAAAGAAAATGGAAGGAAAATCAAAGAAAAAAAAGGCCTAATAAGAGGTGAAAGAGATATAGAAGGGAGGAAGGAAACGAAGACCATGATGTTCGATGACTATGCTTCGGGATGGGAATTGTCGAGTGAGTCAGCCTCTGATGTGGCTACGAGGGAAAAGGCATTTAAGATTATAAGAGAGGCAAAGAAAAAAGCAACGGGAAGAGATCTGCTGTGCAGTGGAGATATGCAGCTACGTAAGTTCGTTGTGGATCAGGAGGAAAAATACTTAAAAATAGAAGAAGTTATAAAACTGAATGACCTTAAGTACAAGAACCTGATGGGGAAAATCTACAAGAAAGGTGGGAATGGAAAGTACCAATACAACTGGTTCACTTTGAAAAAGAATTTCTTCACATGTTACAATGGAAAGGGGATCAAGATAGGTTCAGATACTTTTCCTTCTGATAAGAACTATGATTTCAAGGATCCTGAAGACGAAACACTCTTCTTTAAAAAAAAGTATACCATAGACCTTCTTAGTGCGGGGATATACCTTGTTAAGCACCCAGCTTATATGGGATGCATAAGGTGGGGATCTAGTTCAGATGAGGACCTGATCGATATCACCGAGGACACAAAGATAATAAGAATTACTCCTGCAAAGAACTATTTTTTAATTTCTCTGAAGAAGAATCTTGTGAAGACGGAGATAAAGACGAGCACACTAGACTTTGCATTGAGGGCTGATGGCGAAACCTATTTCTACAGGTCGAAAGACATGGATAGCTTTCTTGGATGGCTGGTTGCATTTGCATTCAGACAAGGAAGGATAAAATGTAATATCGGTTGAAATAATGCTTGATGGTTGTAGTCTTAAGGGGTTTTAAAATGAATTCCTGGTCGGTATATTGTTTGAAATAAACTTTAAGTGATGAAATCATTGTATGCGAGCCCATGATAAAAGACTTTGATATAGTAGAATGTCCATTCAGGGAGGATAAGTGTGTACTCCCTCTTATTAAGACTGATTCGGGGTATGAGATGAGGATATGCAACAAGCCTGATGCCAAGAAAGTGACTGCAACGAGGGTCAAAGAACGTAAAGGATATTTCCATTTGGAAATAACTGATGGTGAATGCAAGATTATTGGATACACAGAGAACATGTATTCTTTTGTGGTGCCTGCAGATTTCTATCTTCCAGTTATGAAAGAGACAGGAGAGTTCTACTCTGAAATCTACTCTAAAATGGTTTATGGGGACATGGGGCAATGCATGGATGTTGCAGAGATGTTTGACAAGGCCTATAAAGATAGCGAGATCCCTATGTACCCTGTTCCGATAATATCTACAGTTGAGAGCTTTGAGAACTACAATTTCAAGGACTTCAAGGGAGGAAAGGAGAGGACCGGAGACACTATCCATGTGGGGTATGAGGACGATACTCCTGAAGGCCCAGTTCCAGGCCTACCTGAAAGGTTAGAGAAACTCCATGGAGAGGATGTCATGAAGTTACAAGAAGATCTATTTAATCATTTGTTTGCCACACATCCAATCCTAAGGATATCTAATATAATAAGAATGTTCAAGTCGGATGAAAGAGCTGCAGAAATGGGGTTCAGCGACTGGAAGATAAAGAAGCTCTTGCCTTTACATGCATACTTCATTGATTCTGGGCCTTGGAGGGGATGTTGGGTTAAGTTTGGAGTTGATCCTAAGCAAGATCAGAGTAATTTTAAGTACCAAATATACGATAGTCGCAAATCTGGCAGGACGTTCCAGGTATTTGAAGCTGAAAATGTTGTCCATGAAGTAGAAAGAAATAGGTCCTGGTACTTGTCTGATGAGCCCAACTTCAGGATGGGCTTTCATACAAAGGCTCTCTTGAATTTACTCAGATTTCGATATGAGGTTGACTTCCATGCCAATGAAGAGGATTCGGATGAACTGGAATTCGAAGTGTTTGATTGAGCTGAGAGAAATGCCTGTGGATTTTCTTTCAAGAATCCGATGGCTAGACAAATGAAGAAAAAATTTATCCCTCAAAATGGTAAGTGAGACCTTGAGGTAATTTTAGATTATTAAAGAAGTTAGAGTTATACCGGATGATGCAGGATTGTACATGCCGGATGATATTCCAAAATTTGTTGAGAAATACAAAGCAAGAACTGCTCGCAAGCCAAGAGTAAGAAGAACAGATCTTGTTAAGGGAATGGTCGTCGTTGTTTTGGAAGGGGTCTTTGCATCGAAGAGAGTAGTGTACTTGAAGGGATTGGAGGATAATCTTGCACTCTGTGCAGGCCCAAAGTCCATTAATGGAGTACCACTTTTTAAGATTGACGAGAGATATCTGTTAGCAACATCCACAGTCTTGGATATCAATGTGAATGTAGACATTGACGAAAAGGACATCATTCTGACTAAGAGGGATGACTACACCGCACCTATGGATGTTGAGATGACCGATGCCGAGAAGAAAATTGATGAAGAGATTGCAAAAGTTGCCAAGGAGATCAAATTCATGAAGTCTTATCTTTCAGAACCATTCGAGATTGACACTACAAGAAATTTCTATTCTTTGAAGTATTAAAAGGCTATCCATCAGTTTTTATTTTATTTTTCTTTCACATATGATACTAACTAAGGTCGTATTATATCCATTCTACTTGATCTTTAAATCTTTCTCGTTTCTTTTCTTTCTTTCATATAAAGCTCATGTGATTCCTCAAAGTTCAGCGGGATATAAGTATCCTTGTAAGCTGAAATGATAGAAAAGTGCCTGGAATTGACCACAGATAATCTCCTTCTACTGGTCAAGCATAAAAATCCAGAAAGAACCTTCAGTTCTTCCTCGTCGAATAAACTTCTGTATCTTTCGGTGATTATTTCTTGAGCATCCTTATCTTTGGAATAAACTCCAACATCGAGTAGGTCAGACCACTTGTATTTATCCTGAGGCACACCCAACTCTTCAAATATAAGCTTTATTTGGGACACTTCATCATTCCCTCTATATGGTGGTCTTCCAAGCCTCATCTCTAGCATTATACATCCAACAGACCATGCATCTACTTTGAAGTTGTAGGATGTTTCTCCAAGTAGCAGTTCAGGAGCTCTATACCAAAGTGTGCAAACTCTATTTGTCATCATTCCTGAAATCTCCCTAGTTAGTCCAAAGTCAGTGAGCTTCAGCATGCCACGGTGATCCATGAGAATGTTGCTGGGCTTTATGTCCCGATGCACCAGCCCTAGCTCATGCATTGAACTAACTGCTTCCACAAGCTGTGATATAATAGATCTTGTATGATCTGTACTGAGCCTAGCGCCTGATGCAAGGAGTCCTGTTAAATCATACGGCATGTATTCAAGAACAACAAATATAAAGCCCTCGTCAAACACGATCTCATCGAGCTTTATTATGTGCTTGTTAATCACACTTTTACATAGTTTTATTTCTCTTATGGCTGTAAATGGAAAGCCTGTCTCTCTATCTACAGGCATTTTTTTTATTGCAAACACCGTGCCATCTGACGTTCTTCTTGACTTATAGACCTGCCCAAATGCTCCTTCTCCTACTTGTTTAATATTTTCATACTTCTCCATCGGGGTCAATCAAAGAGATTACCTCTTTGTTTAAAGTTCCATATCGAAAAAAAAAGACCTTTCTAGAAACTAAGAGTTCAGGAGATGAAAAGTCATTTGAATTTATTATTATCAATTCTCAAGACTATGAATTCTCTACTACGCTTGCATCACTATCAATTTCGGAATCAAGGAGATTGCTGCTTTCATTAATACCAGACTTCTTAAGATTGCCCTTCTTTTTATTAGTGTTGAAAGTATCTACCGAATCTCCAGCTTCTTTTTTGGTTCCTTGTGGGCTGCTACGTGTAGAATTTCTTTTCTCCTGAGCTTTCTTCTTTTCTACTTGAGAGTTATTCATATCTTCTTTAGTAGGACCGGTACTCACTTTTGTGCTGTTCTTTTTGCCGTCCGTAGATCCGGCTTGAGCATCAGGAGAAGAGAGATTAGAGGAGTGATTGGTGAGAGAGGAACCTGATTTTCCACTCTCATTATTTTTATTTTCTCCACTAGACTTGGAAGATCCTTTACCCTCTTCTTTGTCCTCCTCTTTGTCCTCTTTTTTGCCATCTCCTTTGTCATCTCCTTTCTCCTTGTCACTTTCCTTGCCGCCCTCTTTATCTTTCTTTTTCTCTTTTTTGTTATTGTTCCCATTGCCACCATTGCTATCCCCTTTATCCTTGACATTACTAACTGAAGAGAGATTTGATCGCTTTAGATTTAAATGATGGTGCTTCTTCAAATTCATCAAGCCTGACCTGTGGTGGCTAGTCCCGTGAAGCCTTTTAAAAGCTTTTACTATGAGAATCCCAGAAGCAAATAATAGTTTCTTCATGTTTATTGCCTGCTTTGCAGTATAAATACTTGATTGTAAAACATGTTTCATAGGTTCAATACATGTTTCTTATCACCCAGGAATTAGTTTCAAATGTCCAAAACTTAGCTTCCAAGAATCCATTATATAATCATTTATTTACTAGGGAGAATGTTCAGAATAGTGGAAAGTAAGTCATCTCATCTCAGCATTCTATCAAGGTTTCGGATATCCCGGCCTTCTCAACAATGGCAAGATATTCATCATATGTCATTTCAATGGCTAGATGCCCCAAATCTCCTTTTCTTCCAGAATTTTTGGAAGTGACATATAGAATCTCATCATCATCCCATTCTATATATATGAGACCAGACCTCAGTGAAAGAGATAGATAAAATATATTCTCAATGGTTTTTGAGAACGACTGTGGGTTGATGACAAGCCTGAAGTATTCCACTCTACCTCTTTCTAAAACCACTTCTTTTATATGCATAAGGATGTCAAACTCTTCTGTAGAAGCTTTTTCCCGAGTAATCAAAGCTGGAATCCTTGTTTCTGGAAGATGCTGTTTTGATCTTTGTACTGGCAGTTTCTTCCTATTAGAAGCTTCTGGGTGGTTGCCCAGAGAGAAGCAGCCTAGGAATCTTATTCCAGCATTGCATCTCATGGCATACCTATAGAAATCATTAAGAAGGTTTTTTCTAAACAACTCCACAAATGTGCTAGAAGTGATATCATCCAACTCAATGTCTTTTTCCATTCTTTTGCAAGCTATTTTGGTCGACAAAGCAGTCATCTTAGCATCTAGCTTAAGCTCAGAAGATGTTTTTATCTTCTTGAACAGCTTGTTCGATGTATTAATTAGTTCTTCTAATCTACACTTATCTTCAAAAAGATCCTCCTTTAGACACCTCATTTTCTGAAGTAGATCTAAATAGCCATCACGCACCTCGTCCCCGTCCACCGAGAGCTCATCCTTGTCCATAGCCCTGGGCTTCCACTAACCAATTTCATCACTCTTGGTTTGGAAAGATTGTATAATTTCTACTTTCAAAAGGGCTAGAAAAGTCATACACATCCTCAAACTTATTGTTCTCCTTAGTCCCATATTTCTTAACCACTATTCCTTTGGAACTTTGGAGAAACACACCTGTAAGTGTGTAGACCTCAAGTTCAACATTTTGGCATCCGTTCATTCTTATCTGATGCCCGCTGCAAGAAACCCTACAGTCTTTAATGTTATTGAGAACCACAGACTTTTCACAGCTGAAATGTGGAAACACTGTATTATGACAATTCTCGATAACAACCTCCGTACAATCTTCAATGGTTACTATACTATTATTGACATCCTTGACATACCTCTTGTTCTTAATCCCATCCGTTTCATTCTTCTGCTTCTTGAACAAAGTGTGATTCTTAAATGGAATGATGGGCGTCTCTACAACGTTATAGGTGTTGTAAATGTCCTTTAGTCTTGTAACTTTCTCCAGCAAGACCTTTCTATTATATAGAGACGGTTCTTCACGAATACACCCCTCAATATTCAAAATCGTCTGCCGAGCACCTTCAAAATCTCCTTCTTTTATCTTTCTAATAGCATCTTCATCCATCAGGGTGTATCTCGATTCTAATATATCAAGTAAGCAAACATAGTAGTAGAAGCTTTAATTTTTATCTAACTATTGCTCCGTTTCTCTGCCAGGCTCATCTTCACAATTTTCATATAGAACACACATCCCTCCTTTCCTATTTCCTCGGGATGTGAGATAACTTCATATTCATCTATATTGATCCTCTTCTTGAACATTGGGCAGTCAAGAACAATTGTTTCGTATTCTCCCCCCTCTCCACAGAAATTGACCTCCTCCTTCGCTGCCTCCAGATACTCATAAATCTCATCTATCCTCATATTTATACACTCTTTTCCTAGTATAGAAGATGCAATTTTCACTATTCTTCCATCCATGCCATTGGATATCATGTCCAAAAGCAATCTCTTTTGGTCCATTTCCCAAAGTGGAGACAAGCATTTAAGAAACAATCTACTACATACATTCTCAACTCTGCTCTTTTGGTATCTAGATAAAATTGCTCCTGATGATACTCCCTCAAAGTATACCTTTTCTTTGGCACGGCTAATAGCTGTGTAAAGATCCTCAACCTCATCTCCTTCCTCTCTATTGTACTCCAGGCTTTGATTTATACTCCTGCATTTGGTCTGGTAGATAAAAACAGGGATGTTCAGACACTCCCCGAGTACATCGGCCACTTCCGACCCAACAGTTTGATACATAAAGGAATCCTGATACCCATCACTGCATCTCATATGCAGCAGCCCTACAGCTCGATGCCCCTCTTGTTGAAGACAGTGAATAGCGTATAAACTGTCTTTTCCACCGCTGGCCAGTGCAAGAAATCTCATCCTTCGAGGACTAAAATTTTCATTGAGTAAAGAGGTAGAGTAATACTAAGCATAATTCAGATCTAATGATCTTTAATTTTCCTGATCATTTCCTCAGCTTCCTTTGGCATATCAATTCCCTTAGAGTAGTAGAATAGCACGTCTCCTTTGTCAATAGATAATATAGAATCAAATACATTCCACAAAACCTCTGCCTCATGGGAACTTACACTGCTGAACTCCTTGTCTCTTATGAGGCTGTCAAAGATGATCTCATAGTCATGGTATTCTCCATGACTATCATGCATTAGATCATTAATATTCTTCTTATCATGTAGAACATGCCTAATAGGATCTGATCCAACGAGAACTTCCAGAAACACCTCACACTCTGGATAAATGTTAAAAACCAGCCTCACAGCTTCTATTTCGTTAGTATGGACGGTCCTGCCGGAAGGTTGATCCCCACAGAAAAGGTCGATACATTTTGCAAATGCATCTCTTCTGAACTCAATTACTATTTCTGTTCTTTTTTCATTCATCCCCTTTCCTGCAACAATAATAAAGGGAACCTTAGACCATCGAGGTGAGCTTATGTTTATAGGAATCATACAAAACGTCTCCGTACTTGAATCCCTGTGGATCTCCTTGTTGTAATCATCATATTGCCCGTAAAGACATTTTTCAATGTCAATGGTGCATTCCTTGAATACTTTTAGCCTTTCCGATGCCTCCATGGTTCTTGATGGCTCCGTCACATCAGAAGCAATAACCCCGAGGAGTTCGGCCATGTGTCCTTGAACTATATCCTTTATAATCCCATTTTTATCGAAGTAGCTCCTTCCTTCTCCCCCAAGAACCTCCTTTGATATTATTTCAACAGTCTTCACATGCTTATTATCCATAACCTCTTGAAGTGCTTTAGACTCCCTTATAATCCCAGGCATCACCACCACCAGTGGCTTCAAAAGATAATGATCAATAAACTTGGCTCGGCTCAGATCAAACTCCTTTATCTTCTCAAAGGACTCTTTAGTTTCTCCATATGGCTTTTCAATTCCAACTACCTTGTAATCAAGTTTCGATATCTCTCTAAACAAGCAAGTGTAAACAGAAGGTGGCACAGAAAAATACAGCACAGTCTCAGAGTCTACAATATCTCTAAGCTTCGAAAGGTCGTCATAGGATCCTCTGATATAGGCAACTCTCGAGAGGAATTCTGGAGAATAGTTCCCAACTTCCTCAAGAACCTCAGAAAATTCAATGTCGAACTTAGTCCTTGCATATCCAACAACCTCAACGTCCTCTAGATTTATTCTAGAAAGAGCAGGAAAGAGCTTTCTTTTTGCGAGATCACCACTGGACCCAAAGATAACGACCTTCATGGGCCTACCAAAATGTTTCATGCTTAAATAATAATTTTTCTTGACCTAGAATAATCTAATAGGGTCTTTTGAATGATCCAAGTCAATACCCATCAATCGGAGAATAGAAGCCTGACTAATGAATGAAAACATGAAACAAAACCGACCGATCAATGTTTTTGGATTCGTATGAAGTCAACATCAATGGTCTTTTTATCCTTTTTATGGAAGTCATGTTTCCTCGGAAGCTCATACTTGATCTTTGCCAAGACTTCTACATTTGGATATCTTGCAGTTATATATTTTCTAGTACTTGTCTTATGGAGAGAGTACACCACATTGCAGATCTCTAGAGCCTTGTCGACAGCTTTTATGTCTGCATGCTTTATTTTTGTGCCAAATGGGGGATTGACTATTGCTGTATCAAACCTCCCTTCAATAAAAGTAAGGTCGTCAATGGAGCATCTCACAAGGTCTATGTTGATTCCAAATTCAAGGTTATTCAGCCTGAACGTTTCCAGAGCTGATGGGCATAAATCGATCCCAAGAATATATGAGGGGGAGAAATACCCGCATGCAAAGGACAACATTCCTGTGCCGCAGCACAAATCCAAGATAGACCTTCCTTCAATATCATCATAAGTGCTGTGAGCAACGCTAACCATCGATGCCGCTATGTCTGGAGGAGTCATGTATTGCTCTAGCCCAACACTCATTTTATGAAAGTCTTTCACTTTGGAAAGTTTCATCTTTAGTTCCTTAATTTTCATGAAGAATGCAAAAAGTCCTGTCTGGGGTACGAAGATAGATGCTTTTGTTCAAAAAGCCACCACTGGGATTCGAACCCAGGACCCTTAGCTTACAAAGCTAAAGCTCTACCTACTGAGCTATGGTGGCTCAAGGGCGTAGAATTAGCCTAACATCCTGGGTGAGCCCCGCAATCAAAAGGAAACATCGCTGGAACAGGTAGAAGAATTTGTTATAAAAAACTTGACGAAATGTTTTATTCTTTGTTAAAATCATCAACATCATAAGACCCTACTTTAGTCCATCCATCCTTATCCATATAGTACAAGTTTATAGATCCTCCAGAGTAGGCATCACGATGTGCTGCATGGAAAATAGCTTCTCTTCCCAACTCCAAGGCCTCTTGCTTACTCATGTCAAACCTATAAGATGAAGAAAGAATCCCATAAGCCACTGTGGACCCACTTCCCACAGAAAACAAATTGCCTTTAACTCTTTTTCCGTCGTCATCAACATAGTAAATACTTGGTATAGATCCATCGTATCCACATATCATTGTTCCCATCGAGAGGCCATACCCCTTATATCTGTACACACAATTACTCAGATACATGCTTGCTGCTGCTGCAGTTATTCTCCGGCCATTGGTAAGCTCATAATTCTTTGCATACAACCCCATGAGTTTTTCCCAGAAAAAGCAATCAGCAGCCCCTCCAGCCATAGTCCCAAGCAAATTCCTGTTTATCTCAATTACCTTATTCACAGTCTGAGAAGCTATGTATGATCCCGATGTTGCCCTTGAGTCAACTGCTATGACCATCCCTTCTTTAAAGACAAAAGCAAGAGTTGTTGTTCCATGGTATGGCTTTATGATTGACCTAACTAACTTCTGGTCTATGCAAGTTGTATCGATTCTTCTGATGTCTCTTTTCAGTGTTTCTTCCATCCGAGGGGTTCCATAATACAAGAAGGTGTACAAGTACGATCAATTACAAAGAAGACCCCGAGAGAAATGGAAAGGCTGAAGGAGAAGATCTTTCAATTCGGGATATATGGAGCAAAGCTGAAAAGACTCAGCAAAGATGAAATAGAAATGGCGATTGAGGAGCCGTGGACGGAAATAGTAAAGGCAGAAACCGTAGAGGAATTGAGAAGAAACTTTACCACAGATTGCTTGAGAGTTGAGACAAATAAATTCATGGTGAACAATTACAACTGGGATGATTTGTATGTAAGAATGGGGACTCTTGCATGGAAGGATCATCTAACAGCGGGGGCGTTTAACTTTACATCTAAAGAATACTTTTTGATAATGAATCTTCTGATAGAAACTAAAGAATATGTAGATAATGTGGAACTTAGAAAGCTATGCCTTGATCCTAAGAAAACCCATTATTGCATTAACAGGCTTGCAAGAAAGGGATTTATTGAATATAAGACATCGGAAGAGGTTGAGAAAAAAAGCTTTATATATAAGGTCAGGGCAATAATAGATGAAAAGGGATTTGTGACACGGAGGGTGGAGCACCAACAGTTGGATCTGAATAGGGCGGGGTCTGGTGGAAAAGGATGGATGTTTGAGTACAGAATCGACATCGGGCTCTATGATAACGTCAGGAGCATGATTCTAAACTCGAAAGGTGGGATAATTACAGAGGACTTGAAGAAAAAGCTCGGTGTTAGCTCTAAGATCGGATATAAACTTCTTAACAAGGTTTTTAATGAAGAGAAAAATGTTTTGAAAGGAGTTAAGGAGTTTGAGGGGAGAGTTAGGAGATATAGATACCATGTGGTTGGCAGAGGGACTTCCAATGAGGTTGGGCGTGGGGAGAAAGATGGAGGATACATAACCTCTGAAGAGAGAGTAATGGCAATTAGAAAGCTCATGTCAATGAGTCCTATCCTTCAGCTCGATAAGAGAACATACGAAAAACTTCAAGAGTTGACGGGCTGGAAATATGAATTTGATAGAAGAACTATAATCAGAGCAGCAATTCTTGCAGGATTTAAAATATACAAGCAAAAGAGAGGGCGTGAGGGGAAATGCAGTAGGTACATGATAATGAGAAATGAGATGGTTGAATCTGATGTCAAAGCCCTGGACGTGTCTAACTGTAACGCTCAAGAAAACATGTCTGAATTCCAAAGGAAGATATATAACATTTTTGTCAATTCTCCAAAACTTGTAGAAATGGATAATGGATATATTCCTCTAAGAGAAGAAAGATTGAAGTTATTTTACAAATTCCTTATAGAGCACATGGATTCTGAGGAAGCTGAGTCGGTAAGGTTTGATTGGGAAATAATAGGAAAAATGGGGCTTGATCTTTTATTGTCCATTGTTCCCTTCAGCAGAATTGGTTTCAGAGAATCCCTATGTAAATTTATAAATTCTGGAGAGACCGATGGCAATGCATTCAAAACAAGAAACTACATATTGCATGAGGAAGAAGAAAACTCATATCCTGCTTGTTTAGTAGGAAAGACTGTCTCCGAGGTTGTTGATTTGAAACTTCCTCCGAGTATAAGAAAGTTAATAAGATTGAAAGTAGCTGTGGGGAACTTTGCTTCTTTGCTCAGGCAGTTAAATGACCTTCGGGTCCTTGACATTGAAATGTCAAGTGAGAAAGTAGTAATAAAGAGAACAACTATGGATCTTTCCTCAGGAATGAAAATTCTAGAGAAGGCTAAAAGGACTAAGGGTGGAGGGAAATATGTTTCCTTGAATAAGAGGGTCTGGTTCTTCAAGAAGATATGCAATGTCGAAGAAAAGAAGTTCTATGATGAAGCATATAAAGTTGTATACACCGAATTTAAAGGAGATGAATTAGAGGCTATGTTTGATAGACTGAAGATGTTCAGAGATGAAGAAATTGATGATCTGAAGCAAAGTGCATTTGAAAGGCTATATATGGGATTCAAGAAGAACATAATTGAACTTGGATGGCTGGGGGCACTGGATTTCAATTCCTATTCTGTTTCGGATGCTAAAAGAGTTCTCAAAGCGCTTTCTAGGGATAAGGTAATAGCGAACTACAAGGGGATAAAGAAGGTTGAGTTTGTCACCCCCCATGAAGGCTTTCTAAGAGTAATCAATAAGAAATATGATGTATTCAGGTTCAAGGGATATCATGAACATAAAGGAATGGGGTACTTCTCACATTACTTCGATTTAGTCTACTATACTCTGGCAACTTCAGGATCATTGGAAATCAACGAGTTAATCTCTCGGCTAAGATTCATGGCCAATTTTGAGATGGAATTGTTTCTTTTTGAGTATAAGAAAGTGTTCAGGGTCTCTAATGTTAATGATACTAGAATTGTTTCTCTTGGAATATTTATAGATCCATTTGAATGAGAGGATGCTTCTTGCCCGACTTTTTCTCATCTGAAAACTGAAGGAACTGTTAAAATGGTATTGATAATAAAGCACAATAATATAGGTATACCGTTTTCTTTTATTTTTTTGAAATCCTATATGCTCTCTTACTTAGCTGATAGGTTTGTGTCTTCCATCCTATGATGCCTTAATCATCCTCAGTAGGAACAGTAGGAACATTTCCACTACCAGAGCCTCCACTGCCAATAATTTCATCTCTCATTTGGGTTGCTTGTGTAACAATATCTTGAGCTGCCTGATTTATCTTTTCCTCAAAGGTGCTATGAAGAACATTCTGGAGATTAGTACTTTCCGCACTAATACCTCGAAGCATATATATAGAACTCAGAATTGATCTTAGTATTATTTCTCCAAACTTCATGATCTGTCATCGATGCTGCTTTATATACTTTCTACTCTCCTTTTTTCTCCTTTCAATGTGATTCTATTTGGTGGGCGTTTAGATTGTAAAGGGGTGCTGTATCCCGAGAATTGAAGAAGGAAAACAACGGAGAGACTGTTCAAGACTATGATGTGTTTAACTGTGCTTATATTTTGCATGGGCATTCATGCCATAAGCTCTGATGAGGAGCTGAAGGATGCAATAAGGGCAACTATAAAAGAGGAAGTTACCAAAGAGATGCATGATACTGTGAGTAGGATTACAAATGATATGAGGGAAGATCTAGAAAAACGGATAGATTACCTTATATCTGGTAAGGAAGCCGAGGAGGAGATTGCAATTGAGACACCGGTACAAGATACAGAAGAGGAAGGGGAAGAAACGTCTGCTGTCTTTATTTCGAAGAAAGTTGGCGAAGGTTTAGGGATTGGAGTTATATCTATATTGATTGTATATCTGGTTAGAAAGATTTTTGAATACTATCGAAGGCTAAAGGATTGCTCTGAATTAGATGAAGACCATAGCAATTTATAAATAAAACTGCTAAAATTTTGTCTGTTATGATTTTGAATTTTCGTCTAAGGGTGAGATGAAGTTTAAGAAGCACAAGAAGAACGATATCAGAGTTGGATTGTTAGGGAATTTTGATAGACTAGCCACAGAGGCTGTGAGGCTTAGGGTTGCTGTTGCAGTGTATGGAGAAGTTGGAAAGACTTCATTGGTGAGTAAGCTTCACTCCGAACTTTGCGATGAAGAAGGACGGTTGGTTGAGATTGATTCTCGCGAGATAACTGATGCAAGGACATTAGGAGGATTTTATGCGATCAAAGGGGGGGACGTTGAATACGTAAAAGGATTGCTGATTGAGTCAATGAAGAGTGGAGATTGGGTATTGTTCAAAAGGATAGATAAGAATCATGGGTTGCTACAATATCTTTTCACGGTTATCAAATATAGGAGACTACTGGGCAATAATGGAGAAGAAGTGTTGGCACACGATAACTTCAGGCTATTCTTTACTTCTGAGGATAGATTTGAGGTGGATGATGTTGTGTTTGTAGGTCCTCTTAGATTTATGTTTGAAGATGTAATGAATATATTTGAAGTGGAGTGTGTTAGAAGGCTTCTTATCAAAGTTCTTGAGAACATTTCTGGCCTGTGGAAGGGATGCATGAGGGACAAGGGGGAAGAGTGTCAATCCAGCTGCCCTAAGAATGAATGCAGAAGCAATGGATGGTGTTTGTCGAAGGAAACTGGAGTTTGTGGAGCACATTTCCGATCTCTTCTGAAAATAAAGAAAAGGATAGAGAATATCAATGGGACTGGGACCGAGGAGCGGGTGAGAATATATCAGTCTGTATGTAATGTCTTGTTAAAACACGGATCTGATTCTTTAAGATGTTTCCTTGCCTTGACCGAAGTTCCTAGTATCTCTCTTCATGGGACAGATTTTGCTAAAACCAGTTGTGTTGAGTGGGGGATTTTCAACCTTCTATGGAACATCAGTCACCGAGACCATACATTGCTTATTGGAGACACGGGTGTTGGAAAAACATCAATGATCCAATATCTTAGTCTGAAGTCCCACTTCTTCCTAGGAAGACAAACCAGATTAAGAATTGTGAACATGTCGGCAGATTTTGATGGAACGGATTTAATCGGAGGATATGGAACATTAGATATGAACAAAGCCATAGAAAGGTTGTGCAATGAAGAAAAAATAACTGTGCCGGTTTGTTACGGTAACAGACAGAAGCTTGAATATTTGAGACACAAAATTTCTCTAAAAGTCAGAGAAGGGATCTCTAGTTCTGCGGGTTCTATCAAGAAGATTGATGATTTGGTTAAACTACTGGAAAAGAAGGTACATTTTGTGTACAAAAAAGGTATTCTGACTGAATGCATGATAAATGGAGAATGGCTACTTTTGGATGAAATCAATCTTTCTTCTGAAGAGACATTGAACCTGATAGATGGTGTGTTAGGAAAAAGGGAGATCCTCCTCTATGAAAGTGGGGATGTGAAGCCGCTTCGAATTCATCCTGGGTTCATGCTTTTTGGTTGTATGAATCCTGGGGGAGACTTTGGAAAGAAAAGATATGAGGGGATTGAATTCAACACTGTTTATGTGCATGACTTTAGCACTTCTTTGAAAGATATCAGTCTTGTGATTCATTCTGTACTTGGATATGAAGTATCGGAAGAAAAAAAGGGAAAAATAGGAGAATTCTTTCTGGAGTTGAAGAACAAGGTTTTGAAGAATGAGCTTAGTAATGTGGTTGAGCCTCTGATTAGTGGACGAAGTCTTGTTCGAGTGCTTAATTTTATTAGAAAGAAGAGTGAGGAAGAATTTGAGCGAGGGGTGTATGAAGCATTTGATCTATTTGTGTTTACTCAGCTGGATTTTGTTAGCCGCTCAATTGCAACCACGCTTTTATCCAAATACTTTACTGTCCAGGCTGAATCTATGGAGAAAACTAGAGTTAAGGATGGATTTGTTCTAACACGTAGGATTCAAACGTATCTAAGAATCATGGAACTGGCCATTATATCGAACTATCCTTTGCTATTACAAGGAGACACATCTACTGGAAAGACGAGCATGGTTTTATTTTTGTCTAGAGAGATGAATAGACGTGTGATCAGAATAAACAACCATGAGCATACTGAAGCATCAGATTATATTGGTAGCTTTACCTCTACAAGCAATGGAATCGAGTTTAGAGAGGGAGCTCTTGTAAAGGCTATGAGAAGGGGAGATTGGGTTGTTCTTGATGAATTGAATCTTGCATCTAGTGATGTTCTTGAAGTACTGAATAGGCTTTTGGATGATAACAGGCAAATATATATTCCCGAGACCGACGAGATTATCACTCCTCACAAGAACTTCCGAATATTTGCTACACAAAACATAGGATATGGAGGTAGGAAAGGATTGAGTAAAGCATTTAGAAACAGATTTGTGGAAATGTTTTTCTGCGAAAGTAGCGAAGAGGAGATATTAGAGATATTACATGGAGCATCCAAACTTCCCAAAAGCTTCTGCAAGAAGATGGTTGAGGTTTATGGTGGGCTTAGGTCCAAAAGAAGTATTAATGCATTGGTAACACTTAGGGATCTTTTCAAATGGTCTGGAAGAGTGCCTAGGACCCTAGATGAGGTGTGTTTTCTAGGAATGGGTATAGTATATGAGAGGCAAAGAGAACCAAGAGATAGAAGATGGGTATACCAGATTTTTTCGGAGTCGTTTGGGAAGATGAGTGTTGAGAGATATGGAAGAATAATCATAGGGGAGGAAAAAGAATGCCTGAGAGATATACTGATTGGAAAGAGCATCAAATTTACTTTTGAGGAACTTCGAGGAAGAAATTTTGTGCTTACTGATACATTTAAGAAGCTTATAAACCTGGTGGTTTTAGCATGGGGATCAAAGGAGCCTATTCTGATTGTTGGGGAGACAGGAATAGGAAAGACAAGGGTATGCGAAATAGTTGGATCATTGTTTGAAACAAAGATTGTTACTCTAAGCATGCATAAGGGTATAGAAAGTTCTGATTTTATTGGGAATTTTGTATTTGAGAATTCAAAGGTTGTGTGGAGAGACGGACCACTGGTAAAAGCTATGAAGAACGGAGATGCTTTTCTCATTGATGAAATAAACCTGGCAGAGGATTCTGTTCTTGAGAGGCTTAACAGTGTACTAGAATCGCAACGCACGTTATACATAGCAGAGACTGGAAAAGAAGTTGTTGCTCATGAAAAGTTTAGGATATTAGCCACGATGAATCCTGGAGGAGACTTTGGAAAGAGAGAGTTAAGCCCTGCTCTCAAGAATAGATTTACGGAGATATACTTTGAAATCTGCTTGAGTGAAGTTCCTATGATATTTGACTATCTTATAGACAAGAGATTAGGAGAAACAGGGATATCAAGGGAGAGCATTGATATTTTTAAATCTCTGGCTAGGTCTTTAGATGTGTCTATTCGGAAGCTCGAACTTATGGCAGACTTTATATATAGGCGCTATACAGGAAAGTTTGAAGGGGTTGTTTGCACAGATGGATTTGATGTAACAAATACATGGAATGAAGCATTAGAGATTGCAGGGATAAAAGACTTTGAGGTAGAAACCAGATACATTGAATGTGAAAAGATGTTTGGGGCTTTTCCATATTTACTAGAGCATAGAAATTTATCCTCGTTTGACTTTGAATCTCCAACATCAACTCTGAATCTCAGAAGAATTCTTAGAGCGATGGGGCTTGGAATAGGGGTCATGCTAGAAGGAGATCCTGGGATAGGAAAGACCAGCATAATCCAGGGGATAGCTAGAAAGATAGGAAGGAAGTGCATTAGGATAAATCTTAGTGAGCAGACCGAGCTATGTGACTTGGTTGGGAGTTATCTTCCGATTGATGGAGAAATTCGATTTATAGAGAGTGAATTACTCCATAGTCTTAGGGATGGTGGTTGGATAATTCTTGATGAGATCAATCTCTGCACTCAAAGCGTAATTGAAGGATTGAACTCCGTGTTGGATTACAGAAGAAAGCTTTTTATACCTGAGGCCACGGTTAATGTCCATAGAGATACTCGGATATTTGCAACTCTTAATCCATACAATTCAGTAAATGGACGAAAAGTACTTCCAAGAAGTTTTCTTGATAGGTTTATAAGAATTAAGATGGACAAGTACACTATAAAGGATATTACACATATCCTTAACAAGATGTTTATGAAGCCTATAATAGTGGATTCAGCAAGTCTAAGAGAGAATATTAGGTCAAATCAAATGGGGGCATTAGAAGATAGAAAAGTCAGTTATTCTATTGATGAGTCTGTTGTAAGGATCGGTTCTTTTTCTACGAAGAGGAAAGACAGAGATTTGGACTTTGTATTGATACATTCTCAGCTTCAGCAGATAGAAGTAATTATGAAGTGCATGGAAATAAACATTCCAGTGGTTATATCTGGAGGTATAGGGAAAGACTCCCTTCTTCGGTTTATTTCTTCTGTGATTGGACAAGAAATAATGATATTCAACTGCCATAAGGATACAGATGTGTGTGATCTTCTTGGACAATATCAAAAGATGCAGAACGGAATGTTCGAGTGGTGTGATTCGACTGTTGTGTGTGGGATAAAAAAGGGAATGATAGTTGTATTTACCGGTGTTGAGTTTGTAGAAAAGTCCGTATTTGACAGACTGAATTCCCTATTTGAATCTGAAAGGACACTGAATGTGTATGAAAGAGGGATTGATACGAATGTTGTTGTCAACCCATCAACACGACTGATTCTGATGGCAAAGGAGCCAAATATGTTGTCTCCTGCATTGCTTGATAGATGTATGCATGTGGGGTTGAGCGATAAGGTTGACTATATTGATTTGTGGAAGTTGTTCGTAAGGTCATCTATTGACTCGCACCCTGTCTCCCACAGGGACTTTTGTGGGATATTAATGGAAGGAAATCAGATTAACTTCGGCTTGGATCTAAAAAGATTTAATCTTTTGGGTATTTGGCCAGATTTTTTGAATAGACGGCTTGGTGGGGTATATAACACTCTTGAGGAATCGGAGATTGATAAGCTATTTGAGTTCAAGGAAAAAAACATTGCAGGTACTGAAATAGACACCGAGCTCCTTAACTTTTACAGAAAGATCAAGCTCCATGTTATGTCCCCTCATGATGATGAATCTAGGATAAAATTACTTGCAAACATCTCCTCCATGAACTCGGAAGCCCGGAAAACAGTGGCATTCATTAAGTCCGCCGATCTTTCGGTTTTTAATCGCTTTCATAGCAACGAAAGATGTTCTCTTAATTTCCCAAGATCGTCTAAGGATCTGAAGGTAAAAGTTATCAGATGTTTCCGAGACAAGAAGCTTTCCGGATACAAGAGTCTAAGAACGATTGTAGAAAAACTTGCTGAAGTAAGGTGGGAATCATTGCCTGATTTCGATACATTTTTCTTTGAATTCATTGAAAGATGTTTGGATGATCCTTTGAACATACTGAAGAAAGAATTGACTGCAGAGATGAATGTGTTTGAAAACAGAAGTCTTTTGGAGATACATAATACTATGAAGAACATGTATAAATATGGAAAAGGATCTATAGACGAGATGGTTGATGACTATGAAAACGGTGTTAAGGAGTACAAGGCAAAGATTAAAGACATCGAAAGAAGGATGGATCGAGACTATTCTAAGTTTAGGGATTCATTGATGAACTTGGACTTTTGCTCGTACATGTGTGGAGATCGAACTTTTTATGAGTCTTTTGATGATATTTTTGACTACTATTTGATCTATATGTTTTATAGATGGGTTAATGGAGAGGGATGCTCGGGAAAATGCAAGATCAAACGGTTAGATGAGCATTGTTTGGAGGAAAAAAGCGTAAATCTTAGGGATGAAGTGCCTGGTGTTTATGTTAATTACAGTATCCTGTGCTCTAACTTAATTCATCAGGGATTGAAAGTTCTTTCTCATTTAGAAAAGATAGATTATAAATTGCTGGGGTATGAGTTTTCAAGATACTTGAATTCATTATATTACTCGAAACCAGAGGATAGATGCAGCTTGATTTTAGAAGGTATTATTTTTGATAGGATGATATATGTCAAAGAAGATGGATGGATAGACTATGCACTAGGATTTGACGAAGAAGATTTAGATAAAAGTCTAAGATCTATATTTAACATTAAGAGTAGAGCACGAATTATTGAAATCAACACGGATAAAATAGAGATCGCCAAGGAGTTGATTTCTTCTATGGACCAAGAAATGATGGAGCTTCCAATATTCACAAGTATCTCATATCTTACCGAATATACTGAGAAGAAGATAATGAATTCTGAGAATGAAAAAGACATCTCACTTAGGAACATGAATGACATGGGTTTTGATGAGGACAGGGTTTTAGAATCAACGATTGTTTTAAAAAAGTGGACTGAAGAGGCCAGCGTTACTGATAATAAGAAGGCACCATTATACAGTCTAATGGAAATTTTGCAAGGATTTTATAAGGATGCATCTGTTTGTGATATAGAAAGGAACTACAAGTACTTCCTATACTTACTTTTAACTCCATTCGATTTTGAAATGGCAGAAAGATACTTTTTAGATTGTTCTGTATATGAGTTTGTAGATAGAGTTAGACATGCACAAGAGATGGCTATAAAGAACAAAGAACCTGTTTTTTACAATGTGACTTTGAAGTATGCTTCGTTTGAGGTTGAGAAGATTTATGAAGATAAAATTAGAGATGCAAAATCTAAGCTGAGGAAAGAGCCAAAACTTTATAAGAAGACATTGGAAGATCTAAAGAAGTTTCTCATATTGCCTGTTACTAACGTATTGGATCTTAAGTTTCCACAACCATATCCTGTCTGCCAAGGATATCATCCCGGCGTGTGCACACATATTCTAAAGGACAGGTCTGATTGTGAATGTAGAGACTGGATTGAATTCTCTAAGAATTTCAATAAGAAAGAAGTTGAGAAGGCCTTTGAAAATCGTAGGATCAAAAAGAAGGATATTCTTGAGTTGTTTTTTAACAGGATTCCTGAGGATATGTTTTCTACCTCAGAGATATGCTTAGGTAAAGTTGTTAATCAAATGATAGAAGATACAGCAATAATGAATTTGACACAGATATGCATTGAAAACCTATACATACCATTTATGCATTTCACATTCATATTTGGATATAGGGAAGAGGAATTAATAGATGGGGATGAGGTAGGAATGAAAAACGGAACAGGTAATGCTAATATAAGTGATCAAATAAGGCATGAGGACGAGATAGATGATGAGTATGGGGAACATGAGAAAGTAAGTGAAAGCGATGGAATAGACTTCGATAACGATGGAAGCGTTTCCACTGTCAGTGAGCCTGAAGAAGAAGAACATGAGAGCGGTGTGGAAGGATATAATGACGAAGAGGAGGAAAGTAAAGAAGAAGAGAAAGAATGGCTGGATGAACAAGACACAAGGATTGATGTGGAAGACGAGGGTTTTGGATCTGAAAGGAGTTCAGAGAATGAGGAAGGAGAAATACAATACTCTGAAGACTCGGAAGAAATTGAGAATTCAGGAAGAAGTGAAGGAGATGATATGGGATCTGAGGATGAAGGCGATACAAAACCACAAAATGATGAAGATTCAGATTTTCATAATGAACCTAAGACAAATGAATATCAATTTAAAGAAGGGGCTCTTAACAAGAATCAGACATGTGAGGTGGCAGATAACTATGATAGGTGTGTTGCTGGAAACAACCGGGATGATAAAGCTCTATATGCAGGTGAAGGTAACGAGAGGATTTCAGGAGATGAAGAATCAGGAAGTGGAGATGCCTTTGAATCTACCATAAGAATAAGAATAGAAGAAGGAGATTGCACTAAACTGACTAATATGCTTAGAATAATCATGGAGTCAAGAAAAGGTAGTAGATATAAGGGCGATTTTAGAAGTGGAAAGAAATTGAACATGAAAAGGTTGGTTCCATACATAGCTAGTGGGTTCAGAAGGGATAGGATTTGGATGAAACGGCAAAAGAATGATAAGAAAGACTATATTCTTCGTTTGTTCATTGACAACAGCAAAAGTATGTATAACCAAGAAATGGTTGATACTCTCTTGTCGTTGTACTCCAAGATAAATATATCTTTCTCCCTGCTTGGAATACCTGTTGAGGTTTACAGATTTGGAGAAGTCCTAGAAAGATGTTCAGTGGAGGACATGAAATTCAATGATTCTAAGACTATGATCGACTGGATTGACGAATTTAATGATGGAATCAACATCATCTTAACTGATGGGCTCTTTCAGAATGTAGGGCATCATCATCCGAACTTCTTAGTTCTATTGATAGACAAGTGCAACGTGAAAAAGATGTCCAAGGTAATCGTTTCTGAAGGATCTGTATTTGTTCAGAGATATTTAGACACTTTTCCCCTTAAGTATTGTATTATTTCAGATGTAGATGAGCTTGAATCTACATTTGTAATGGCACTAAATGAACTAATTAACTCTTGAGCAGCTACTTGAATAAATGCTTCTTTTTAGTGAGTTTTACGGTCCCACAAGATTCATTGCCAAGTAGAATCAATCGGTCAGCATATAAAGTAAATTAAAGTTTAATTCAGATTGCACCTATTCTACTAGCAATTTCAAGGGCTGCATCCTTCTCATCGAATCGGACATATGCTTTCTTCCCATGCTTATTTATCAGGGTATTGACTTTCTTGACCTTGAACCCATAGAGCTCAGTAATGGCTTTCTTAATCTCCGGCTTGGTGGAGGTTTTCTCCACATAGAAGACCAAGGTGTTGAACTGATCCATGCATCTTGCGGCCTTCTCTGTTGTGAGAGCATATAGTATTATGTCATTAGGAGTGTTTCTCGGGACTTTTGGGACGAGGTTTCTAGAGTGGCCAGAATTCTTTTTTAGCGCATCCATTGGGGTGAAGCGATGGAGTGTTTTTTGTCTGATTATTACGAATGTCTTGAGACTCGGTAGTCTGTGCGTCTGTCTAACTTCATAGGCCTTTGTAGCGCAGTGGTTACCGCGTTCGGCTGTTAACCGAAAGATCGAGAGTTCGAGTCTCTCCAAAGGCGTTTTTGCTAGACACTTCACTATATTGGAATTGCTTCAGGTGCTATTACCTACAAGCCTAAGCTTTTCGTAGAGACAAATTTCCAATCTTTTTTATCCCAAATGACGGAGTCTTTTCAGAAGTTAGAAAAGATCGGAGAAGGAACTTATGGTGTTGTGTATAAGGCAAGAGAGAGAAACACAGACAGAATAGTTGCCTTAAAAAAAATAAGACTCGAGAATGAGAATGAAGGAATTCCAGCTACAACAATAAGAGAAATATTGCTTTTGAAGAACCTAAAACACTCAACGATTGTTGAGTTAAGCGATGTAATTTACAACAACAACAAAATGTATCTTGTGTTTGAATATGTAGAACTCGATCTAAGGAGATATTTAGATAAAATGAATGATGAAGGACGCCTTGCCGATGAAGGCTTTGTCAAAAAAATGTCCCATCAATTACTAACTGCAATGGAGTACTGTCATTCTAGGAACATTTTCCATAGAGATTTAAAGCCTCAGAACATCCTCATAGATCCCAAGGAAAACATCAAGCTGGCGGATTTCGGTCTTGGAAGGGCCGCTGGTGTTCCATTAAGAACCTATACTACAGAGGTGGTAACACTCTGGTATAGGCCACCTGAATTACTTCTAGGATGTAAATATTACGACGCTTCTGTAGATGTGTGGAGCGCCGCTTGCATTATGGCTGAGGTTGTCCTCATGAAGCCCTTTTTCCCAGGAGACTCCGAAATAGACCAATTATTCAGAATATTCAAGGTTCTTGGGACTCCAAGCAATTCTAGATGGTCAAATGTAGAAAATTTCCCAAACTATAAAGTGGAATTTCCTATCTGGGATCCCGTGGACTTGAAAACAATCCTCAAAGCAGATTCCGATTTCATTGACCTTATTTCAAAGATGCTTGAGTATGATCCGAAGCTGAGAATGACAGCCAAGAGCGGATTGTCTCACAGATACTTCAAAAATATTCCCCCAATACTAGAATAAGGCATTTATAAAACAATAATTTAAACATTGTTTTTGGAATGTGTTTTGGATATTCATGGCTTTTAAGAACAGATATAAACTTTTAATCTTATAGAGCCTCTGTTTTCGGCATCTTCTCGAGTTCCTTGTTAAGCCATTTGAATGCATCGATTATCTCCCGGCCATTCTCATCATCAGCAGATGTCATCGACCCTGCCTGAAGGACACTGATGGGAACAATCTGTGATGGCCCGTTGTACTTCTCGAGATTGAACTCGTTTCTGATGCTCTTTATCACCTCACTTCTCTCGTGCTCTTTTAACAGGTCGATCTTATTTGCGAGCACCAGCAAGGGCCTGGGTGTGTTCAAGATATTCAGTATCCTCCACAGCTCCTCACTCGACTTCCCAAATCTCTGTGGGTCTGCACAGTCCACCATGTATATGATTCCACATCCATCATTTATGTACTGATGCCAGAATCTCATGAAAGAGTTCTGCCCTCCAATGTCCCACACCTGGAACTTCATATTTCCGAGGTTAACATTTTCACAGTTGAATCCGAGTGTTGGGACTGTCTGATGCACCTCTCCGGTTTGTAGATACAGCAGAAGTGTTGTCTTTCCTGCTCCATCAAGCCCTATCATTGTTATGGACCGTTCGGTTTTCCCAGAAAATATCCCTCGAAGCTTTGCATACAATATATTGTTTACTTTCGATATCACTGTACCCATTGTTTACCCTCGGGTGTTTTTGTTTTTTATATACTCCGTTTCAATTCAGGGAGCAGCTCCACTTCATGCCATTCCAAGGTTAATCAGAGGAAAGATCAAACAAATTCAATACAGATTCTCGGAGTGAAACAGGGAATCAATATAAGAGAGATGGGTTTTACGATCGTATGAGAGGAGCGGTGGTGGTGTTATTTATTGCCTCCAGAACTGTGTGTGATGTGATAAGACTTGTTCCAAAATGTGATTCGGCATGCATGAAAGGAAGGCTTCTGGCATCATACTATGCAAGCCTTGTGCCCATGCCCCCTGTATATCTTTCAGCCACGGATTCTCCAGTGGCAAAGAAACCTAGGATAGTCAGGCCTGCCGTGGTAAACCTTGATGGGGTCAAAAGAAGCATATCCAAGCCTCGTCTTGCGAAGGTTCCTGAGGTCGTAAAAACAACTGTAACAGCCACTGTTCTGAAGGCTGTGCCCATGGAGATGCCTCGGACTGTGCAACCGCCTATTGTAGTGATGCAGCCTAGATATGTAATGCAGCCTATTCCTGTGGCCCTGAGCCCAATGAGTGTATCCACGGTGCCCAAGCCCAAGCAGAGTGTGAGACCTTCTCGCCCATGGATTGCTGTACAACAACAGGGTAGTGGGGCAGAAGCAATCAATAGGATAGGGAAAAGAGTGAATCTGATCTACACAATGCTGACCACGCTAAAGCAAAAATACTTGCAGATGATCCCGCCGAGGCCGCAGAGGATTGTGGTGGTTGCTCCTGTCACAACAATGACCATACTGAAAACAGTATCCATAACACCCCCTCAAAGAACCGAGATTCCCGTCATCAACCAGCCTATCACGGTGGTCACACTGACCAAGTCTGCTTCCCAGCCTCCTCAGGCATCAAAGAGTGTGAAAGTGCAACCGTCCACCAGTACGGCCTGTGTGCCTTCTTCCCAAAGCACCAAGGGTAGCAGTAAGGTTGTTAAGTCCAATAAGAACACGGAGTCTGACAAGGACACTCAAAGGGCTCAGAAGAGAGACTCAGAGGACAGCAGCAGCTCACAAGAAAGCTCCTCATCTTCGGAAAAAGGCGGGAAGCCTTTGTACATGTTGAAATCAGCTAGGCTTGGAAGAAAAAGGCCGAAAAAGAGAGAGTCGTTTATTGACTGCTACTTGAGGGGGAATCCATCTGAGTGCACTGCAGAGAATTCTGAGGGAAGGCTGGACATAGGTGATGCAGTTATATATAGAAACGACTTTGACAGCGATGATGAAGTTATATATCTTAGCGATCTGTTGGGAAGGTAAGGGAGCCCGGTTGGTTATTAAAAGCATGTTTTCTATGCATCATCTCCATGTGTTCTCAGGCCATCAAAGAACGGGTGACTTAGAGCATCGGATGCTGTGATTCTGGATGAGGAGCAAAGATCAAGCATTCTGTAGAGCAAGTCATATCCCTCAGCACCCACCTCTGCCCACGGATTGAGCGACTCTACGATTCTTTCAAAAGGGATTCTTTCTTCTGGAATTGTATCTATGTTCGACCTCCATAGTCTTCCATAGAATCTTGCAGCCTTCCTCATTTCAGCATGCCCAAAGATTGTTGCAATTTCAACAATGGAGTCAACATCATCCGATGAGTAGAAGAATGGATACTGTGCCGTCAGGATTGTTAGGAAGATCACCCCGATCGACCACATATCTATGGCCCTTGTTTGCCGTTGGTGGCGAAACAGAACCTCTGGCGCTCTAAACCCTCGTGTCCCAGCCCGAGGTGCTTTCATTTGCGGCCTGCCGTCCCGTTCGTAGTATCCCGGAGGTTTGGCCTTCGACACAATCGAATTGAAGAAAAGCAAAGGTGTCGAGGATTTGCTACTATCATCCCTTGCTTGGTCCTCCTTACAATCCTCATACTGTGCTAGCCCAAAGTCTATAAGCATTCCTCTTCCAGCCTCTTTATTATATAGAAAGTTTCCCGGCTTGAGATCCCTATGTATTATACCGTTGCTATGCACATGATCTATTGCCACAAGCAGGTTATACAGGTATTGCTTGATGTCTGCCAAGCCTGCATTTGAGATGAACTCTCGGAAGTCAACGGGTTTGAAGTATGGGAAGACTGCAACCACCTGATCCTCGTTCCTGAAGACTCCAAGAAGCCCCATGCAATTTCTCTTTCCCTCAAGAGCCTTCAGAAACATCAACTCCTCTAGTATCCTGGCTGGAGAACTGGTTCTTGTTATTGCCTTTAAGGCAACATATCTTCCAGACTCTGCATCAAGAGCCTTGTACACAACACTGAACGACCCCTCGCCTATCTTCTCTATGGGCGTGTATTTCTGCATGATGAAGGATATGTGCTTGAGGTCTGACTCCAGGATCCTCTCTTCCTCCATTCACCCTTTCTGGGTTTTTTATTTTAAGATAAGGTTCTGATGCCATGCCTGATGGTGCTTGGAACGTCGTGGCGGACGGAAAGAAATGTTGATAAATCATAGGGTGTGTAGCCCTTTAATGTGTGGGGGGCTGAAGGCCGATCTTTTCGTTAGGTACAAACAAATGGAAAGAAAGCTCAAGCTTCTGGAGATAAGGGAAGCTTATGTACGCAAGGAGATTGAAACTCTGAAGAGAGAGGAGAGGCATGGCAGAGAGGAGCTGGACAGGGTCAAGAGTGTTCCGTTGATAATGGGGCAGTTTCTGGAGCCGATCGACAATTCCACTGCGATTGTAGGGTCGACAGCCGGGAGCAACTTTGTTGTAAGAATACTGTCCACTGTTGATAGGGAGCTTCTGAGGCCAAACACCACTGTTGCCTTGCATCGACATTCAAGCGCCATTGTTGATGTACTTCCTCCGGAGGTGGACAGCACGATTCCTGTGATGGGAGAGGAGGAAAAGCCAGATGTGACATATGCAGATGTGGGAGGGCTTGATGTGCAGAAGCAGGAGATAAGGGAGACTGTCGAACTTCCATTGCTGCAGTCTGATCTTTACAGGCAGATAGGGATTGACCCTCCCCAGGGAGTGCTACTCTACGGGCCACCTGGAACAGGGAAGACCATGCTTGTGAAGGCTGTGGCAAACCACACAAAGGCGACATTCATAAAGGTTAATGGATCCGAGTTTGTGCAGAAGTATCTTGGAGAGGGGCCCCGAATGGTAAGAGATGTGTTCAGGCTGGCAAGAGAGAAGGCGCCGTCGATTGTGTTCATTGACGAGGTGGACTCGATTGCAACAAAGAGATTTGATGCATCGACGTCAGCAGATAGAGAAGTCCAGCGAGTGCTTATAGAGCTTCTGAACCAGATGGATGGGTTTGACCAGACGGCAAATGTCAAAGTTATCATGGCGACGAACAGGGCAGATACCATTGATCCTGCGCTGCTCAGGCCTGGGCGTCTGGACAGGAAGATAGAGTTTCCGCTTCCAGACAGAAGGCAGAAGAGGCTTGTGTTCAATGCAATTACATCGAAGATGAGTCTCAAGGATGAGGTGGACATCGAGAGCCTTGTGTGCAGGCCTGAGAGGATAAGCTGTGCAGACATCAACTCGATCTGCCAGGAGGCGGGGATGCTTGCTGTTCGTGCGAGTAGATACATGGTGACGCAGAAAGACTTTGAGGAAGCATATTCAAAGGTTGTTGAGAGAAGTGACACACGGCCTGCATTCTATAATTAAATAGTTTGTGATTTTTATACTTGCCCACCTCTCGGGACCCTTATCTTCATACATAAATGTAAATAGAGAAAACAGTTTAATTACTAATCTTCTGAGCCGGTGCTGCTGCTAGTATTTCCCTTGTTTTCCATAACTTTTCCCTCTTCATCCATCTTTAAAAAATCTTCTTTCTCTGTAGAAGGATTGGCCTCTTCCACTAGAAAAGAGGATGATTCTTCTTCCTTACCTGGAACGTTACTACTCTCATTGTCTTTTCCTTCAGTACTTTCAGAGCCCCCTAGATTTCCCTCGGAAGAAGAAGATGTTAAGTCTCCTTGTAATTGATCTCCTTCCCTTACCAATTCCTGTTTTTTGATCATGTCGTTAGGGTCTCCATTACCCGGAGTCGTCGGATCCGAGCAAAGAACAACCGTGAAGATAGCCTGTAACATAACAAGTTTAACTTTCATGTCTTGTAAGGCTTGGAAAATTTTCTTTTTATATTTTTATGCAGTTTATTAATTATTTAGTTAGTCAAGAATTTACAGTAAAAAATAAATGGAGAATAATTTTCATTAATTATTATTGATAGGTACCTGAATACTGTGTTTAAATTAAACATTTACCATAATATTCTTAATGTCTTAATAAAAATCATAAAATTACTAGGAGACGATGTAAGAGCAGAGATTATATTAAATAGAGAGAAAATTAATTGAGAGTTCGAATTTCGGAATATACCCAAAGTAGAGTAACATTGTTATGAGTTGTATGACATGTTTAACTATCTTTTTCCATTTTGGCCAAATACATGGATATAAATATTTTAATATTATCCCTGCTGATGCAAGAAAGCTATTCAATTGCTATTGAGGCCATTAGATCAAGTAGGGAGCCCGCTCTTCTACTTGCTACATTGATTCTACATTCCATAAATAATCTTCTAAATATGGTGAAAGATCCAAAAATGGTACCTTTCTTTTTATATGGAAGCGCGCTTCAACACTTGAGAGAGAAGAACTTTGATGGATTCTGGAGGGAAGTGGACTTTGGAATAAAGGATGCGAGAAAAGAAATTAATGCACTTTCTACCCATGTTACAAATTGGCAGTGGGATAATTTTGATACCTGGTTTATGGCAAGGACTTCGAGGTTTGATGAACTTCAAGATTTCAACCGTGACGTATATTCATTATACTTAGATGAGTTAGAATGTGTGGTAAAAAAGAACTTCTATGGCGACACCAATAGATTATGGCAGAATCTTCGTGACTTAACCACTTTTTCTAGAGAAAGGACTTCAAGATATATATTGGACTATTTAATGAATACTTTAGGAAATAAGGTAATAATAGCTCAAAGAAGTTATTCTTTTATTAAGCCTCTGAGTGATGGTAGGAGTAGAAAGGTTTATGTAGTTTTCTTAAACGATTTTATAAAGAGGCCTGATGAAACTATGGATGATATCATCAACGGTACCAGAAATTTGTCGAGAGAATCTATAGCTTGGCATTGCAAGCTGTATGGCCTATATTGGCTCTTAACCTTGGTTACGACTGGCAATACATTCTAAGTATGGGATTAAACTGCTGTCTCTATTCTATTTATTAATTCCATTTGTTTCGTGATCCCATCACCAATGGATGATTTGAAGGTAAAAATAGATTCTTTGACTAGAGAGGTTCGAAACCTTAGCAAGGAGTTACAGAAAGGGTATGAGGAAATAAAGAAGCTGAGGGCAAGAACTAGGGAGCAAAAAGAAGGGATAATGCAAAGAGATAGCAGGATTGACGAGTTAAATATGTGTATATCGAAATTAAAGAAGCGAATTGATGAAAAGACCAAGGATGTTGGAAGTAGAGAAAAGGCCATTATAAATGAGAGCAGAAGAAAGGAATTATTTAATGAAAAAGTACTTGGGAGTTCTAGAAGCCAGGGGGAATATTATATTAGTTTAGAAATGAAAATACTTAACACACGACTTGAAATAATGAGAAGATTTATTCTTGAGATTTCAAAGAGGTTTGGATTTGATTTTGAAGTCTTTGATGAACTTACAAAGATATCGGAGAATTTTGACGATCCAGTTATATATGCATTCTTAAACAGCGTTTCTCCAAACAAACAGTCATCCCAGGAAAAGAAAGAGATGGAATGACTGCTTGGCATTATTTTTAAATGACTTGGGTGTATTTACATTGAATGTTCATAACACCCTGAGGACAAATTTTTCAAAATTACAAGCCCTCAGCTAATGGCAGGACAAAAAGTGATTGACCCGGACACAAAATACATTAAACTGCAAGTTGTAGGAGGAGAGTTACCTGGAGCAACACTTGCCCAAAGAGTTGGTCCACTAGGGCTATCATCAAAAGTGGTTGGTGAGGACATAAGAAAGGCTACAACAGACTACAAGAGCTTGAAGGTTCACGTAGAGCTTGCAATAAAGGACAGGAAAGCGACGGTTGAGGTTCAGCCTAGTATTGCGACATTAATAATTAAGGCCTTGAAGGAGCCTCCACGAGACAGAAAGAAAGAAAAGAATATTCTTCACAACGGAAGTCTTAAGATGACCGAGATAGTTGAAATAGCAAGGATTGCTCGATCAAGCCGATCCTATTCCAAAACCCTTGCTGGTGCGGTGAAGGAGGTTCTTGGGACATGTAAGTCCATTGGATGTAAGGTTGATGGAAAATGCCCTAAGGAAGTTACTCATGAGATCAATAGTGGAGAGATCAGACTACCTGATCAATAAATATTTATGACGAGGTATACTTTGTTTTCTAATATTTGACCTTTTGTTGGGTTTATTCTATACGGCATGTGGATCTGAAACAAATGTTTGAGGAGGTTATCCTAATTTGTTGCAATATGGTCAATGTGAAACCTCAAAACATATAAATCTTATCTTGTCTTACTTACCATGAGACTTTTGATTTTGTACATGACTTCACTGGTGATGGGGAGTAGGATGGTTAGAATTACTTCAAGAAACCATCCAAACTTGGGCATAGTGATTGTACCCTCAAAAGCCAACGGGAAGGGTAGTGTTAGAATGCTTAGTACCAAAGAAAATAGAAAGATGGAACAGCAAGGAACTTTCAAGATTAATAAGGGAATGACGGAGGTCTCACAAGGGGAATCCAAACTTTGTAAGAATGAGAAAAACGATGATATTGATGTTTGTACAGGAAGCGATGAGCTTTATTCAAAATGGAGATTAGTTTCCGAAGATGGTGGCGTCAGATTCAAAACGGAAAATGACATATGTCTAGAGACGGTTGAAGACCAATCGGTATCGGGGGGTGTAAGGTTGGCTGGTAGAGAATGTAAATTGAACACGAAGAGCCAGCTCTTTGACTTGAAGTTTGCTGAGGAAGATAGCCAAGATTCTGATGAGGCTGAATTCAGCAAAAGCTCTCCGAAAGACTTGCCTTTGGAGGAACTACTTCCTTTCTTGCTTTATGGGAAAGAACCAGTGTCAAATCAGCGCATAATTTTATATGATAGTCAGGGGAAAAAGAAAGCCTCTTTCAAAGGACCCGTAAGCCCACTCATGGTAGCCAGCTTAAGTTCTGGTATTCTACCACATTCTAATAAGGTATCTGCACCTTATTCTGGTTCTAGGCCATTGTCAAACCCAAACGCTCCCGAGAATGAAGTTGCAATCACACCGAACTACGCAGACTATGGAAAGTTTTACTAATTAAACAAATGTATTTATTACTAAGTCATTAGACAGAAACTATTGTGCT
Organism: Encephalitozoon romaleae SJ-2008; assembly: GCF_000280035.1. Classification (NCBI taxonomy): domain Eukaryota; kingdom Fungi; phylum Microsporidia; family Unikaryonidae; genus Encephalitozoon; species Encephalitozoon romaleae. The sequence continues at coordinate 203,344 of NC_024903.1, forward strand.
GAACGGGCATTTTCAGAGTCATATAGATGGAATTGGCCTCATTGAATGATTTTGAAACCATAAAAATAAATGAAAGTTGTTAGTGCAAAAACAAGATGAAGCTATTAATTGTACTAATGGTATCGTGTATTTTCTGTAAATCGGACCCTATAAATGTCAGGATAGTTTCCAAGAAGGACCCAAGGAAATACTTGGCCCTGTTCAATGGTGAGGTAAGGCTTGCAACCAAAGAACAAATAAAAAGTAATAAAGGATGCTCTAAGTTCATTGTGGATGAGGTTCGAACAGAAATACTGCAGGGAAATAGGCGTATATGTAAGAAGTATGGATTCTCTAAAGTCATGTCATGCATTAATGAGAATAAGAACTCGATGTGGGGTGTTATAATTGATAGCTCTAAATTTGTCTCTTTCAAAATGAATGAGGAAGAAGATTGCATTACAGCCAACGGGCCCGACTCTGCAGACATATTAGGAGATGTTTTAAGTTTAAACAAGTGCGATAAAAATTCCGATTCACAAAAGTTTTGGATTAAGCTGATAGTGAATAGAAAAGCAAGGGATTGATAGAAAGAAATAAGTAAGAAAACTGATGAAATACTAATTGGCTTATAGAAATGAAAATAAATGTCTTTTTTTCAATCCTGTTGTAACTATGGAAGAAGTTGTCTACTTCAATGATGGTAAAACTGAGGTTAACAAGGTCTTAGATGAGAATCCAAGCTACAATAAAGTATATATGAAGATTACAAGGAAAGATAATGTTACAGACATAATACTTTCTAGAGAAAAGGGAGATATCCTATACATCTTAAGCAGTGTGGAAAAAGAAAAATACAGTGATTATTTCAAGAATAAAACAGAAGATGAGGCTACCACTATAAATAATGAAAAGAAAATGAAAGGAGGCCCAATCCCTAAAAGAACAAAACAATCGACACTATTTGACTTCATTAAAAAATAGTAGAGAACATTGGAAAAAGATTTGGGAACAGGGTGTTTTTGTTTATTTTGAAAAGAAGATCCTTGGAGCAGGGAATAAAAGACACAAGGAAGGAAGCGATATAATTTACAGGATGGCTTATAATGCAGCAGAATGATTTGTATGTTGATGAGGTCTACGACTTGGATCCCAAAAAAGCTTCTATTCTTGATGGGGTGGAGATACTCAAGCCTACTGAGACATAGATAAATACATTAGTAAGGAAAATTACGATAAAGATAAGGGTCCTCCATGTAATGATATATTCCAAGTATTTTGAAGATGGAAAGATGTACTCCTTCAGAGATCTGACCAAAATAAAAATGAGAGAAGATGTGGGAATATAAATATAGTGTTCTGGTCCTTTAGACAAGAGTATCAGGGATACTATAGAAAGTGATAATATAACTAGATCGATGCAAATAGTAGTACCGGTGTCGATAAATGAAATCAACTCTGGAGTAAGACTGCAAGAAGTGCACAACAGGTATGGAAGTGGGACAAACAGGGAGGGGAGAAAAACAGAATTGGCCAGGACTCCGTCATTATCATCCCACTCAGCGAACGGAAATATAATGGCTGAAAAGATAGATACAATCGAGAACATGGCAAAAAGAATGTTGAAAATAAAATAAAACATCCTTTGTAGAATAGTCAATGACTTCCAATCAGAATACCAATTATCGCGAAACAGGGTGAAATATTCAACTGCTGAATATGAAAGAGGAGGAAGCACTGTGAGAAATTTGAGGAGGGGATTTCCATCAAACTCATGTTCCTTGAATATATAGTATATAAGCATTGGAAGTGCCATGGATATAAATGCCAAGAAACCTTTGTATTGTGACTGGGATGGTTTGTTCTTCTTTTCAGACGATTCTCTAATCTTATATAATCCCAAGATATTCATTGTACTTGTTTAGGGAAAGTAAAAACATTATATATAAATGGTAAAAGAAAGGTGGTTAAGATATGTAAGCACGATGCCTTCCTCCTTATAGATGATTCGCCTCAAAATCAATATCTGTGGTGCACCAACTGACCTTCTGTTTAAACTATTTACCATTAAAAGTCTTAAGTACTTACTGATTCAACTAGGCAATAAATTTACTCGGTTTTATACACGATCTAAAGGAACTAAAAGCAATTTTGTATCATCCCATTTGGTAAAATGAATGAGAACTCTTCGTCATCACATCAAAGCGGAGGACTCTGGCAATCGGCTTTTAGAAAATTAGAGGTTTTTAAATCACAGTTTAATAACCTGTATTCCTCTCTTCTGGGTTCAAAAGATAACGACCCTTCTTCCGTCCCCGAATCCGCTGAGGCAGATTTTATTGATATCAACCCTTTTAATAGAAACTTCTTTTTTATACTCTATTGCCTTACAACTCTAGGATTGCTATTTTTTAGTTGCATTGTTAAAGGAAGTGTGCAGTCGAATAAGAAAATGGAAATGGGAATAGATGTGTTATTGTTCTTAGTGTCTGTGGCAGGGCCTATTATGTACGGAATGTGGATATTGATGAATGAATATAATGACAACGGAATAGAAAATGTGATAAAAAATAATTGGAATATTGTTGGTAGTATGATACCAATAATCATCGGAATTTTGAATGGGAAAGTGACTAGAAGATACAGAATTATGATGGCAGGGCTGGGCATCATAATGATATATGTGCAGAAAATCGTTCAAGAAAAGATACACAAAGGGCAACTGCTTACACTCATAATTGGAAATGCAGTGATGATTTCAGTTTACTTAATTAAACTAGTTAATGAAGGATTTGAGGATGAATATGAGATCGTTATATGCATTGTTCCTATTGTAATTGCAATTGGGCTAATAGTTATAGACATGCTAGAGGAAAAAAAAGAAGGAAGTGAAGTAAATTCAGAAATGAAGAATATAGTATGTGTAATGTCTTGGATAGTTGGAACAATTGGATGGTATCTGGGGCCATCTGCTTGAGAGTATTAATACAAGCAGTACTATGAAATAATGTTATATAAAATGATGAATATTTATTAGACCTCAGAAAAAAGGCCATTTAAGGCATTGGATAGATGAAGGAAACGATTGATAATGGCTATACATTCACAGCTCACAGCTAGAAAGCTGAGTGTGATAAAAATAAGGATAAAAATAAAAACGAACTGTCTCCATATCGTAGTCGGTGGTTTCTTTTCAGGCAAGGAATATTGAAACCCCAATAGAAATGAATGCTTTAAGTCCATGAACAGCTGGTTTGGTTGGGGATCTACAAGGTTGTTTTTCCTACTGAACAGATTTCCAATTGAATATGATTCTAAAACATCGGTAGTTTCCATTGTTTATCGGGTAAAAAGGTGTGTTTATCTGCTAATTATGGAAAATAAAAGCTAGGCATTGGATAGTTGAACATATGAATATGGAACAATATGTGTATCAAAGTAGAACTTGAAGTATAAAAAGTCAAAATGTAATAAAGGAGTTGCAAAAGTAGTAATAATTGGCTCCGATAATATTATATATTGAAGTGTTTAGCGAAGGGGTATGAATATGATTAATGAAGCTGTAGATGGAAAAAAGAATGAAAGACAAAAACACAAAGAACCAACAGACAGTCTCCCTAAATCAAAGAGTTGGAAGGATTTTCCTGATACGTGGTTGAGTCTTATACTAACTCTCATGACTGGAATTATGGTTTTCTTCCGTTCTTCTTTTAGGACAAAAGTTGAAAATATATTTTCTCAAATCATTGGGTGGTTTAATTTAGGACGGTTGATATATTTTACAGCCAAAAGATTATATTTCAGAATAGAGGGATCCAAGAAGCTCAAAGGAAATGACGTCGCGATGATTGTGTGCTTATTGCTACACCTTTTAATGCTAGCCTTTCTTGTATGTAGCAATTTTATTTTCCCGGGGATAGGAATTCATAAAATGGCTACTGCTTTGGAAAGGAATCCAATAGGAATTTTTTTTGCTTCAATATTTTTTTTAAATGCACAGCTTGTAATGGAGCCCCATAATACCTATTCCGTTTTAGTGGTTGGGCTGGAGGCAATTCTCACAGCATGGGATGTGGAGGGATTTGATTATGAAAAGGATGTGATAAAAAATCTATGGACACGACTTTTTATATCAATCTTCGTTGGTGTAATGTTGTGGATTGTAGAAGATTGGATTGTTGATAGTTTGAATATATCTAAAAGAAATGTAAGGAAGATTCGTAACTTCATGAAGATAGTGGTGGCTTTGATATATACCATTGGAGGGTATTGCATAATGAATATGATATTTTTGAATGCAAGTAATACAAATTCACAACCCGTAACTGTTTAGGCCAGAAAACATCCTCATAGCCGACTA